>NC_140300.1:77789747-78064747 GCF_964211825.1 Aythya ferina
GTCTTTTGTATTATAAAAACAAGGAGTTCTGTTTGAGGAGCGGGAGTTGCGAAAGCTCCCTGCTGAAGTAAGGAGCTGCATAATGCTTGCCTAGACATTATGAAAATTCTTTTGCTTAATGTAACAAAAAATAGACCCCCCAACCCATTCTCCTTCTGCATCTCAGTTGCCTCTTTTGTTCAAAGACACTGTTGCAAAGCTCATGTAACCATCTCCTGATAAGTTGCTAAAGTAGTGTATCGACATACATGCCTTCCTGTCTAACGCTGGGCCAACATGACCAAATAATAAAAGAAGTTGAACCACAACGCCGAGGAAGACTACGGCCTTCATCTTCACGACCACCAGAGGGACAGAGACGACCCCCTAGCAACAGTGCGCGCAGTCGCAGAATATACCAGGATGTGCTGCGTAATCCCGGAATTAGCAAAATATAAATAAAAAGGGACTCTGGCGGGGGTGAGGTGCGTGCCGTTGGCAGAGCTGAGACTCCCCGGCCGCCCAGTGCTGTTTTGCTTGATGTTTGCTCACTCAATAAATTCCTTTCTATGATTAATACAATGCTCTATGAAAATTAATTAAGGGGGCAACTTATAACACTTTGGACGCTCAAAACCCTATCCCGAAAACATTAGGACGCTCCAAACTCTATCCAGAAAACTTAGGACTCTCCAAACCCTATTCCAAAAACTTAGGACGCTCAAAACCCTATCCTGGAAACATTGAGATGCTCAAAACCCTTTCCCGAAAACTTAGGATGCTCCAAACCCTATCCTGGAAACATTAAGATGCTCAAAACCCTAACCCAATTACTTAGGATGCTTGAAAGCCTATCCCCAAAAATTAGGGCACACAAAAGCCTAACCCCAAAAATTAAGATGCTCAAAATCCAAACCCCCAAAATTAGGATACTCAAAACCCTGGACCTGGAGAACCTAACCTGAAAAAAACAAAACAAAACAAAACAAAAAAAAGATCTTAAAACCCTAACCGTAAATAACTGACCAAAAATAAAACCTTAAGACTCTAACCCTAAAAAACATATCAACACTACAACCCAAAAAACTCTAATACCCTAACATGCTAACCCTGAAACCCTTAAAACCCTAACCCCCAAATCCTTAAAACCCTAACCGTTAAAACTCCAACCCTAAAAACCTTAAAATCCTAAACATAAACCCTGAAACCCCTTACCCTGAAACCCAACCCTAGTGCCCAATCCCTGAAACCTTAAAACCCTGAATCAATCTGTAGCAAATAGCATAGGCTGAGTCGAGGATCTCAGTACAGTAGCATTATTATTCGAGATTACAATGGCGGGTGTCCCACAAGCAGGAGGGTGCCTACTAATTCCATACACAGTTTATACACTTTTTTTTTCTGCCGAGGACCGGGACCCTCCCGACCCTCCCCTGTTTCCCCTTTAACTGTGCTATTCAAGGTTCATAATCTAGCTGGTGCTTCACAGAAAATACACAGCTGCTGGCCTGTTACAAGTCACATTTCTTTTGAGGTTTTTACTCTTTGAGGTGGTAATGTTTCTTACGCCGTGATTTCCACCTAATTGCTGTAAGGATTCTGGTTGTCTGCGTTTTACAAGCTTGTCTGTTATAATAAATAAAAGTCCCAAATAGGATTACAATCAAAGTTTACAATTCACTGAATGAATAGAGGTAAGCAAACAGTGCTGGGTACGCCGGGAGTCTCTGCTCCACCAAGACGCGCACCAGTTATACACCAGTTACCTCCCTTAAGGGATATAGAGAAGCCCTCTCAGATACTTCCGTCCTGCTTCTCCTGCATGCGGCCGGAGGTCGGTCTAATTCTGGTGCTGTTGGTGGTGGAAGCTGGGGCAACGGTGGTACTGGTGGCGATACCACAGCCACCGGAGGGGGAGCCGCCAGGGGTGGATTGTTAGGATATGGAGGTGGTAGCTTATCCAACGGCTCACGTTTATCTTCTTTTTCTTTTTCATGTTCTTCTTGTTCTTCAAATTTCTTACCTGCTTTTAGTGTAAATATTGAGGCTGGAAAAGGAAGTGAAGTCCTCCTGATCCATAATCCTGCATAATCACTTTCTTCCTGGCTAAAAGGTTCCTTTGAATTAACATGGATATTTAAGGCCTGGCAAATCCAGTCTTCGAAGGTTCCAAAAACAGGCCAAAAGACATGTAGTCTTAAAGGCTCCTTTGGCCATTCTGTCACACAATACTGGACCATTTTTAATTTACTTTTTCCTTTTCTGGGGTCCCTATCATTCCAATTTCTAATCGTTATTCCTAATGGACTTTCTGGTGGTATGACTGGTAATTTGCTCCCTTTCTTCTGGTCTCTGGTCTTTGATTTTGTCTGACCCATCTAGGAATTTTACTATGGCAATTCCCATAGCCCTTGGTTACCTTAGTAAGAGTGTCTTGCAGGGGGTCGAGGACCTATCACACACCCACAAATCCTATAGGAATCCCTTTGGTCCTTCACCGGCCAAGTCCCTTGCGGGAGATTGGAACCGCGGTTAGAAGACCTCCACAATCGCTTCGGAACTAAGTTCCATCTCAGTCACACTCTTACACACACAGGCAACCGAACCCCACCCAACCGAACGGTATACGCTTTAAATGCTTACGACTCCGTCATCTTCGTTCGGATCTTCACACACACAATTATGGGCAAAATATAGTGCTGCAGCTGGCAAGGGAGCTGAAAAAAAGAATCAGAAACTTTGCTTACCTTTATTCAGGTTTAAGATGCCATTAGTTCCGACCTGACTCAAACAGCAGCCACCAAATGGTGGGGGTGCCTCTCCTAGATCAAACCAGAAATCAGGAACCAAAGCCCTCCCGGACGAGAGCCCACTTGTAATAAATGACTGGGTCCCAAATAGGATTGCAATTGAAATTTACAATTTATTAAATGAATAGAGGTAAGCAAGCAGCGCTGGGTGCGCCAGGAGTCTCTGCTCCACCAAGACACACACAAGTTACATCAGGCGGCTGGTTTTTATGCTGCTAGGCTAATACATATTCATTACTACTTCTACAAAAGGCAGGGTTATTCTAATTAGTTCCCAGAATCCAAACCCTCCCACTGGTGCAGGCGTTATCAGTCTCCGGTGGTCCCTCTGGGGGCCGCTCGTACTGAAGGCTCGTAGTCTTCCTCCCAGGCTTTTCTCTTGTCCATCTCCTTTGTCCATCTTGGCTGGATGGCAGACACTTGCATAGTGTCCCATGCAACAGTTGTAATAGTTAGCAGTTATTCTGAAACCCCTTTGTTCTCTTATCCTCTATTGACCGGAATTGCTGGACCATTCCTTTGCAAGATTCAAGAACTATATATATTAACCACTCTGGTTTTCTTAGACTTTTCATCATATCATGCGGCCCTAGCATTGTTCCATATTGACACGAATCAGATGAACTCATTTCACACTGTTAAGCTGTCTTATCACTGCAAGCATATCTCAATACCACCTTCCTTCCCTCTACAGGATGTAACTGCGCAAAAACAACATTTTTATTCCCACAACCTTGATCCCCTTACCCTGAAATCCTTATTCCCCTTAAACCTAACAACTCTAACCACAACCCTAACCCTTATTATCAACCCCCTAACGCTAATAACACTGACCTTAATCCAAACCCCAAACCGCCCCTAACCCCAGACAACCAACAACGAAACACACACACACAAAGATGGAAACTACAAAAAAGGCAAAACCCACGATACAGGCCCCAAATCACAAATACGCAACCAAAATGCTACAGAAAAGCCCCAGATGCAGGCCCCAAATGCTACTGCTAGGCCTCAAAAGCTCAAGATGCATCCCAAAGCAAAAATGCAGACCCCAAACGTTACAGAAAAGCCCCCAAACCCAGGCTGCACAAGTCTACAAGCAGGCCCCAAACTGCCAACAGAAGCAGGCACCAACCACACCCAGATGCAGACCCCAACTGCCCACAAGCAGCTCCTACCCCACCACCCCCTCCCAAGAACTGGACTCCACCCAGACACTGGCCCAAGACCCGGGCCCGTCCCCCGCCATCCCCCCTACCCTCCCCCCCGACACAGGTGTACAAGCAGCTCACAACCCGCCCCTTCAGAGACCGGTCCCACTCCCCCCCCCCCTCCCCAAGACACAGGATGCGGAGGTGTACAACCAACTCCCAACTCCCTCCCCCTCAAAGGGAGGCCCCAAAGACCCCCAAATGGAGGCTCCTAGAGTGAACAAGCACCTCCCAACTCCCCCAGGCACAGGCCCACCCCCCCCCCCCCCAAACACAGGCCACAGAGGTGTATAAACAGCCCAGACCCCCCTCCAAGACCATGGCCCCTATAGTGTACAAGCAGCTCCCAACCACCCACAGATGCAGGCCCCAACCCTTTTCAAAAGGGAGGCACCTAGAATGCATGAGCAACTCCCAACCCCCCTCAAATAAAGACCCCAAAAGTGTACAAGTAGCTCCCCCCCAGAGACAGGACCCAAAGGTGTACAACCAGTTCCCAACACCCCTGAGACACAGGCCACAACCCCCTCCCCAGACACAGGGACCCAAATTCTACAAGCAGCTCCCAACCCCTGCCAGGCAGGCCCCCTACCCTATACAAGCAGCTCCCAACCCTCCCCCCCCGCCCCGAGGGAGGCCCCCAAGGCCCCCACAAACACAGGCCCCTACAGTGTACAGGCAGCTCCCAGCCACCCCCAGATGCTGGCCCCGAAGTTGTACAAACAGCTCCCAGCCACCCTGCAGAAACAGATTCCTACATTGTACAAGCAGTTCCCAGCCCGCTAGACACAGGCCCTGACCCCCCACACATGCAGGCCCCAAAGGTGTACAAGCAGCTCCCACCCCTCCCCCAGACGCAGGTCCCAAGCCCCCCCCCCCAAACACAGGCCCCTACAACCAGCACCCAACCCCCTACCCCCGATGCCAGGCCCAAAGGTGTAGAAGCAGCTCCAAACCTCCTCCCTCAACCCAGGCTCCAACAGTGTACAAGCACCTCCCAACCAACCCTCCCCTTCCCCCCCCCCCCCCCCCCCTTCCCCCCGACACAGGCTCCAAAGGAATACAAAGAGCTCCCACCCCTCCCCCAGATGCTGGTCTCAACCCCCCCCCGCCCCCAGAAGCAGGCCCCAAAGGTGTAGAGTCAGCTCCCAACCCCCTCCATGCTGGCCCCTAGGGTCTACAAGCAGCTCCCCCCTTGCCCCCAGATATCGGCCCCCAGACACAGACCCCAAAAGCCTAATCACAGGCCCTGAACTCTAGAGGCAGGCTCCAAAACCCAGGACAAAGCCCCAGTGGTTCGAGACAGGGCCCAAATCCCAGACACAGGCCCCAAACGCTAAACATATGCCAAAAAAAGTATTAGTGCTGGTGCCAAATGTTACAGACAGGCCCAAAAGCCCGAGATGCTCAAGGCTGAGACGTAACTTGGCTTTCTGAATTACTGGAAAGCAGCTTTCATTCTCAGATAATTGTGTGCAGGCTAGATAGGATGGGGCTTCAGGCACCTCTTCACCTGAGGAAACACATTGCCATCAGGCACCGCTGTGCCAGACAAGCTTGTTCTGCCAGAACACCCTACTCAGATGCACTGTGGCATTCAAGTGAACTGCTTTCATGCAAATATAACGACTGATGTTACAACCCACCTTGCCTGTGGCACCTGATGAACAGAAGAGTAAGCCACCGCAGCGCTTCAAAACCATCCCTGCACGTGCCGCTCCTTGTCGCTCTCTGGCCTTATCTCATATCCTTATCCACTTCTGTGGAGAGCCTGCCACGGCACCTGCAAAGCAAGACGGACACCTTTCATAGTCACCTTGTGCTACTTGGTCGTTCTGCTCCAACCCAGCTCATGACCAGCCCCTCTTCTTACACAGCTCTTCAGAGTGCAGTTTGCTCCTTTGAGCCTGTGCGAGACACCTGTGAAAGAAAAAGAAACGCATAGGCCGATGCAGCATCCAAAGACACAGCACAACTAGGTAAGTTACTCTCATCTGCTCCCTTACCTCTGCCGCTTACCAGCCCCCGAGGCAGATGCTTCAATCTACCCTCTTCAAACAGCTACAACACCTCTAAAAGACAAAGAGGGGATGCTTAGAGGAACAGTGAGACCTACAACACAACTGCTACATCTGTTCCTCACTCACCTTGCCAGAGGCAGCTCTGCGTGTGACGTCCCAGGTTGTACACTGCGTTACCTAACCCTTACCGTAACCCTTACCCTAAACCTTCTCACCCTTACCATTACCCAAATCCTTACCTTTACTTTTTCCTTACCCTTACTCTTTAACCATAACCTTACCCTTACCCTATACCTTACTCCAACCCTTCCCCTTACCTTCCCCTTCCCCTTCCCCTTAACCTAACCCTAAACCTTAAAGCTTACCGTAAAGCTTACCCTTTCTGCTACACTTACCCTTAGCCTAAATCTAAACCTTACACTTACCCTTAGCCTAACCCTCACCCTTACCATTACCCATACCCTTATTCTTACTCTTACCCTAACCCTTACCTTTACACTTACGGTTACCATTAACCTTACCCTTACCCTAACACTTATCCTTAACCTAACCCTTACCCTAAACCTTACACTTACTCTTAACATTAACCTTACCCTTAACCTTTAGCTAATACTTAATCTTACGTTTTTCTCACCCTAACCCTATAATTAACCATAACCATTACCCTAACACTTAACCTTACCCTTACAATAAGCCACACAACAACACTTAAATGTACACTTACGCTTAAACTTGCCCTAGCAATTACTCGTACAATTAAAATATTAATTAATTAAATTAAAAAATTTTAATTTAAAATAAATTGAATTAAAAAATTTAAATACCCTTATCCTTATACCTTATCCTTAACCCTCACCCTTATCATTACCAATACCCTTACTCTTACACTTATTCTTATACATACAACTTACCCTTTTCCTAACACTTAACCCTAACCTAACTCTAACCCTAAACCTTACCTGAACCCTTTCCAGTACCATTACATTAACCCTTACCCTTAACCTAAACCTTACACTTGCTCTTAACCTTAACCTAATACTTACCTTTACATTTTCCTCACACTAACCCTAAAATTAACCCTAACCATTACCCTAACAGTTACCCCTAACCTAACCCTTACTCTAACACTTACAGTGACCCGTACACTTAAACATACCCTTACACTTACTCTTACCCTAACCCTTACCCTTATCATAACCCATACTCTAACACATACTTCCACCCGTACCCTTACGCTTTCCGTTACCCTAACTCTTACTCTTACCCTTACCCTTACCCTTACCCTTACTCTTACCCTATCCCTTACCCAATCCCTTACCCTATCCCTTACCCTTAACCTAACCCTAAACCTTACCCTTATCCTAACACTTACCCTTACCGTAAACCTTACCCTTTCTGCTACACTTACCCTTAGCCTAAATCTAAACCTTACACTTAACCTTAGCCTAACCCTCACCCTTACCATTACCCATACCCTTATTCTTACTCTTACCCTAACCCTTACCTTTACACTTACGGTTACCATTAACCTTACCCTTACCCTAACACTTATCCTTAACCTAACCCTTACCCTAAACCTTACCCCAACCCTTACCCTGACCCTTACATTAACCCTAACCCTTACCCTAAACCTTACACTTACTCTTAACCTTAACCTTAGCTGTAACCTAATACTTACCCTTACGTTTCCCTCACCCTAACCCTAAAATTAACCCTAACCATTACCCTAACACTTAACCTTACCCTAACCCTAAAATTACTCGTACAATTACCCTTACGCTTACCCTTACCCTTAACCTAAGCCGAAACCATACAGTAAACCTTACCCTTTCTGCTACACTTACCCTTAGCCTAAATCTAAACCTTACTCTTACCCTTAGCCTAATCTTTACCCTTAACCTAACCCTAACCCTAAACCTTATCCCAGCCCTTACCCTGACCCTTACATTAACCCTAACCCTTACCCTATAACTTACACTTACTCTTAACCGTAACCTTACCCTTAACCATTACCCTAACACTTACCCTTACGTTTCCCTCAACCTAACCCGAAAATTAACCCTAACCATTACCCTAACACTTACCCTTACCCTAACCCTAACCGTAACTCTAACCCTTACTGTAACCCTTACCCTGACCCGTACCCTTACACTTACCCTTACCCTAAGCCTTTCCCTTACCATGACCCATACCCTAACACGTACTTGTAGCCTTAACCTTACCGTTCCCCTTACCCTTACCTTTACTGTCTTTGTTAGCCTTACACTTACACTTAACATAAACCTTAACCTTAACCTAACCCTTATCATAAGCCATACAACAACACTTACATGTAAATTTACGCTTGACTTACCCTAGCAATTACTCGTACAATTACCCTTAACCTTACTATTAAGCTAACCCTAAACCTTACCCTTATGATAACACTTACCCTTATCCTAAACCTTACCCTTTCTGCTGCACTTACCGTTTGCCTAATTCTAAATCTTACCCTAACCCTCACCCTTACCTAAATCTAACCATTACCCTAAGCCTCACCCTTACCCTTACCATTATACTTACTTTTACCCTTAACCTAAACCTTACCCCAACCGTTACCCTGACCCTTACATTAACCCTAACCCTTATGCTAACCCTAACCCTAACCCTAACCCTAACCCTAACCCTAACCCTAACCCTGACCCTGACCCTGACCCTGACCCTAACCCTAACCCTAACCCTAACCCTAACCCTTACTCTAAACCTAACCCTTAACCTAAACCTTACACTTAATCTTATCTTTAACCTTACCCTTAAACTAATACATACCCTTACGTTTCCCTCATCATAACCCTAAAACTAACCGTAACCATTACCCTAACACTTATACTTACCTAACCCTAAACCTTACTCTAACTTTTACCCTGAGCCAGAACCTTAGACTTGCCCTTCCCCTTCCCCTTACTAATACCGTTACCATAACCCTTACCCATACACTTACAGTTACCATTAACCTTACCCTTACCCTAACACTTACCCTTACCCTATCCCTTACACTTATCTTATCCATACAAATTACGCTTTCCCTAACACTTAACCTTAACCTAACCCTAACCCTAAACCTTACCTGAACCCTTACTCTGACCCTTACATTAACCCTTACCCTAAAACTTACACTTAACCTTAACCTTACCCTTAACCTTAACCTAATACTTACCCTTACTTTTCCCTCACCCTAACCCTAAAATTAACCCTAACCATTACCCCAACACTTACCCTTACCCTAACCCTTACCCTTACCATAACCCATACTCTAACACATACTTCTACCCGTACCCGTACCCTTACGGTAACTCTTACCCTTACCGTAACCCTTACCCTTACCGTTACCGTTACCGTGGCCCTTACCCTTACCCTTACCCTTACCCTTACCCTTACCCTTACCCTTACCCTTACCCTTAAACCCTAAACCTTACCCTTACCGTAAACCTTACCCTTTCTGCTACACTTACCCTTAGCGTAAATCTAAACCTTACACTTACCCTTAGCCTTACCCTCACCCTTACCCTTACCCATACCCTTATTCTTACCCTTTCCCTAACCCTTACCTTTACACTTACGGTTACCATTAACCTTACCCTTACCCTAACACTTATCCTTAACCTAACCCTTACCCCAACCCTTACCCTGACCCTTACATTAACCCTAACCCTTAGCCTAAACCTTACACTTACTCTTAACCTTAACCTTATCCTTAACATTAACCTAATACTTACGCATACGTTTTCCTGACTTTAACCCTAAAACTAACCCTAACCATTACCCTAACACTTAACCTTACCCTAACCCTAACCCTAACCCTTACTCTAACCCTTACCCTGACCTGTACCCTTACCCTTTACCCTTACCCTTATACTCACCCTAATTCTTACCCATACCATAACCCATACCCTAACACATATTTGTACCCTTAACCTTACCGTTACCCTTAACCTTACCCTTACCCTTACTCTATCCCTTACCCTTACGCTTACCCTTAATATAAACCTTACCCTTGACCTTACCCTTACCATAAGCCATACAACAACACTTACATGTACACTTACGCTTGCACTTACCCTAGCAATTACTCGTACAATTACCCTTACTCTTACCCTTACCCTTAACCTAAGCCGAAACCTTAAACCTTACAGTAAACCTTACCCTTTCTGCTACACTTACCCTTAGCCTAAATCTAAACCTTACACTTACCCTTACCTTAACCCTATACTTACCCTTACGTTTCCCTCACCCTAACCCTAAAATTAACCCTAACCATTATTCTAACACTTACCCTTACCCTAACCCTAACCCCTTACTCTTACCCTTACCCTGACCCATACCCTTACACTCACCCTTACCCTTACATTACCCTAACTCTTACCCATACCATAACCCATACCCTAACACATATTTGTACTCTTACCCTTACTCTATCCGTTACCCTTACGCTTACCCTTAACATAAACCTTACCATTAATCTTACTCTTACGCTAACCCTTACCCTTACCCTTATCCTTATCCATACCCTTAACCTTACACCAACCCTTCCCCTTAAGCTGAACCTAACCCTAAACCTTACCCCAAACCTTTCCCTGAACTTTACCCCTTCCCTGAAGCCTTACCCTTAACCTAAACCTTACACTTGCTCTTAACCTTAACCTTACACTTAACCTTAAGCTAGTACTTAACCTTACATTTTTCTCACCCTAATCCTAAAATTAACCCTAACCATTACCCTAACACTTAACCGTTACACTTACCCTTATTCTATCCATTACTCTTACGCTTTCCCTTAACATAAACCTTACCCTTACCATAAGCCATACATCAACACTTACATGTACACTTATGCTTACACTTATCCTAGCAATTACTCGTACAATTACCCTTAACCTAACCATAAACATTAAGGATAAGCTTAAGGGTCACCCTTAAGGTTACCGTTATCCTAACACTTACACTTAAGTTGAGGATAAGGGTTAGAGTAAGGGTAAGTGTTAGGGTAATGGTTAGGCTAATTTTAGGTTTAGGGTGAGGGAAACATAAGGGTAAGTATTAGGTTAAGTTTAAGGATAAGGTTAAGAGTTATGGTAAGGGTTAGGTTTAATGTAAGGGTAAGGGTTTGGGAAACGTTTAGGATAAGGGTAAGAGAAGGGATAATGGTAAGGGTAAGGATGATGTTTAGTGTAAGGGTTAGATTTAGTTAAGGGTAAGGGTTAGTGTAAGTTTAAGAGTAAGGGTAAGTGTAAGGGTATGTGTAAAAGTACGGGTCATTGTAATGGTTTGAGTAAGGGTAAGCTTTGGGGCCAGCATCTGGGGGTGGCTGGGAGCTGCCTGTACACTGTAGGGGCCTGTGTTTGTGGGGGCCTTGAAGGCCTCCCTCGGGGCGGGGGGGGGGAGGGTTGGGAGCTGCTTGTATAGGGTAGGGGGCCTGCCTGGCAGGGGTTGGGAGCTGCTTGTAGAATTTGGGTCGCTGTGTCTGGGGGGGGGGTTGGGGCCTGTGTCTCAGGGGTGTTGGGAACTGGTTGTACACCTTTGGGTCCTGTCTCTGGGGGGGGAGCTACTTGTACCCTTACCATAAGCCGTACTCTAACACATACTTCTACCAGTACCCTTACCCTTACCGTAACCCTTACCTTTACCCTTACTCTTACCCTTACCAAAGCATTACCCTTACCCTTAACGTAAGCCTAAACCTTAACCTTATCCTTACACTTACACTTACCGTAAACCTTACCCTTTCTGCTACACTTACCCTTAGCCTAAATCTAAACCTTATACTTACCCTAACCCTAACACTTACCCTTACCATTACCCATATACTTACTCTTACCCTAACCCTAAATCTTACTCAAACACTTACCCTGACCCTTACATTAACCCTAAACCGTACCCTAAAACTTACACTTACTCTTAACCTTAACCTTACGCTTAACCTTAACCTACTACTTACCCTTTCTTATCCGTCACCATACACCTAAAATTAACCCTAACCATTACCCTAACACTTACCCTTACCCTAACCCAAACCCTAATCCTAACTCTAAACCTTACCCTGACTTGTACACTTATCCTTATCCTTACACTTACCCTAACACTTACCCTTACACTTATCCTTATACATATAACTTACCCTTACCCTAAAACTTAACCTTAACCTAACTCTAACCCTAAACCTTACCTTAACCCTTACTCTGACCCTTACATTAACCCTTACCCTTACCCTAAAACTTACTCTTAACCTTAACCTTACCCTTAACCTTAACCTAATACTTACCCTTCCGTTTCCCTCACCCTAACCCTAAAACTAACCCTAACCATTACCCTAACACCTACCCTTACCCTAACCCTTACTCTAACCCTTACAATGACCCGTACCCTTACACATACACTTACACTTACCCTTACCCTAAACCTTACCCTTACCATAAGCCATATTCTAACAAATTCTACCCGTACCCTTACCCTTACCGTAATCCTTACCCTTTATGTTACCCTAAACCTTACCCTTACCCTAACACTTACCCTTATCGTAAACCTTACCCTTTCTGCTACATTTACCATTAGCCTAAATCTAAACCTTACACTTACCCTTACCTTAACCCAATACTTACCCTTACGTTTCCCTCACCCTAACCCTAAAATTAACCCTAACCATTATTCTAACACTTACCCTTACCCTAACCCTAACCCTTACTCTAACCCTTACCCTGACCCATACCCTTACACTCACCCTTACCCTTACATTACCCTAACTCTTACCCATACCATAACCCATACCCTAACACATATTTGTACCCTTAACCTTACCGTTACCCTTACCCTTACTCTATCCGTTACCCTTACGCTTACCCTTAACATAAACCTTACCATTAATCTTACCCTTACGCTAACCCTTACCCTTACCCTATCCCTTACACTTATCCTTATCCATACCCTTAACCTTACCCCAACCCTTACCCTTAAGCTGAACCTAACCCTAAACCTTACCCCAAACCTTTCCCTGAACCTTACATTAACCCTAACCCTTAACCTAAACCTTACACTTACTCTTAACCTTAACCTTACCCTTAACCTTAAGCTAGTACTTAACCTTACATTTTTCTCACCCTAATCCTAAAATTAACCCTAACCATTACCCTAACACTTAACCGTTACACTTACCCTTATTCTATCCGTTACTCTTACACTTTCCCTTAACATAAACCTTACCCTTTACCTTACCCTTACCATAAGCCATACATCAACACTTATATGTACACTTACGCTTACACTTATCCTAGTAATTACTCGTACAATTACCCTTAACCTAACCATAAACATTAAGGATAAGCTTAAGGGTCACCCTTAAGGTTACCGTTATCCTAACACTTACACTTAAGTTCATGGTAAGGGTTAGAGTAAGGGTAAGTGTTAGGGTAATGGTTAGGCTAATTTTAGGTTTAGGGTGAGGGAAACGTAAGAGTAAGTATTAGGTTACAGCTAAGGTTAAGGTTAAGAGTAAGTGTAAGGTTTAGTGTAAGGATTAGGGTTAATGTAAGGGTCAAGGTAAGGGTTGGGGTAAAGGTTTAGGTAAAGGGTAAAAATATGTATATTGTAAGGGTGAGGGGTTAGGGTAATGGTTAGATTTTAGTTAGATTTAGGTAAGGGTGAGGGTTCGGGTAAGGTTTAGAATTAGGCAAAGGGTAAGTGTAGCAGAAAGGGTAAGGTTTAGGATAAGGGTAAGTGTTAGGATAAGGGTAAGGTTTAGGGTTAGCTTAATAGTAAGGTTAAGGGTAATTGTACGAGTAATTGCTAGGGTAAGTGCAAGCGTAAGTGTACATGTAAGTGTTGTTGTATGGCTTACGGTAAGGGTAAGGTCAAGTGTAAGGTTTATGTTAAGGGTAAGCGTAAGGGTAACGGATAGAGTAAGGGTAAGGGTAAGGTTAAGGGTAACGGTAAGGTTAAGGGTACAAATATGTGTTAGGGTATGGGTTATGGTATGGGTAAGAATTAGGGTAAGTATAAGGGTAAGGGTAAGTGTAAGGGTACAGGTCAGGGTAAGGGTTAGAGTAAGGGTTAGGGTTAGGGTAAGGTTAAGTGTTAGGGTAATGGTTAGGGTTAGTTTTAGGGTTAAAGTCAGGAAAATGTATGCGTAAGTATTAGGTGAATGTTAAGGGTAAGGTTAAGGTTAAGAGTAAGGGTAAGGTTTAGGGTAAGGGTTAGGGTTAATGTAAGGGTCAGGGTAAGGGTTGGGGTAAGGTTTAGGGTAAGGGTTAGGTTCAGGATAAGTGTTAGGGTAAGGGTAAGGTTAATGGTAACCATAAGTGTAAAGGTAAGGGTTAGGGTAAGGGTAAGAATAAGGGTATGGGTAACGGTAAGGGCGAGGGTTAGGCTAAGGGTAAGTGTAAGGTTTAGATTTAGGCTAAGGGTAAGTGTAGCAGAAAGGGTAAGGTTTACGGTAAGGGTAAGTGTTAGGATAAGGATAAGGTTTAGGGTTAGGTTAAGGGTAATGGTAAGGGTAACGGTAAGGGTAAGGGTAACGGTAAGGGTAAGGGTAACGGTAACGGTAAGGGTAAGGGTAACGGTAACGGTAAGGGTAAGGGTTACGGTAAGGGTACGGTTACGGGTAGAAGTATGTGTTAGAGTATGGGTTATGGTAAGGGTAAGGGTTAGAGTAAGGGTTAGGGTGAGGGTAATGGTTAGGGTTAATTTTAGGGTTAGGGTGAGGGAAAAGTAAGGGTAAGTATTAGGTTAAGGTTAAGGGTAAGGTTAAGGTTAAGTTTTAGGGTTAGGGTTAATGTAAGGGTCAGGGTAAGGGTTCAGGTAAGGTTTAGGGTTAGGGTTAGGTTAAGGTTAAGTGTTAGGGTAAGGGTAAGGTAAATGGTAACCGTAAGTGTAAGGGTAAGGGTTAGGGTAAAGGGAAGAGTAAGGGGAAGGGGAAGGGGAAGTCTAAGGGTCCGGGTCAGGGTAAAAGTTAGAGTAAGGGTTAGGGTTAGGTAAGGATAAGTGTTCAGGTAATGGTTACGGTTAATTTTAGGGTTATGGTGAGGGAAACGTAAGGGTATGTATTAGTTTAAGGGTAAGGTTAAAGGTAAGATTAAGTGTAAGGTTTAGGTTAAGGGTTAGGATTAGAGTTAGGGTTAGGGTAAGGGTTAGGGTTAATGTAAGGGTCAGGGTAAGGGTTGGGGTAAGGTTTAGGTCAAGGGTAAAAGTAAGTATAATGCTAAGGGTAAGGGTGAGGGTTAGGGTAAGGTTTAGAATTAGGCAAAGGGTAAGTGCAGCAAAAAGGGTAAGGTTTAGGATAAGGGTAAGTGTTAGGATAAGGGTAAGGTTTAGGGTTAACTTAATAGTAAGGTTAAGGGTAATTGTACGAGTAATTGCTAGGGTAAGTGCAAGCGTAAGTGTACATGTAACTGTTGTTGTATGGCTTATGATAAGGGTGTGAGGAATGTTTTAACAATTCGTGTCCATAAAGAACAATTCTGTTTGAATCCTGTCTGCCTCTGGGCCCTGCACTGGCAATTTAATTCTTGAACCTCAGCTGCAGTGTGTCCCAGTCTCCCCCTCATTCTAGTCAATTTATCACTCCTTAAATTTATGAACCTGTTTGCTTTTGTTATTCCGGACTTCTATTTCTAACACTGCTATAGATGTGTCTGTGAATGGCTGGGGAAGAATGTTTTAATTACTCGTGAAGCTGTTTGTGTTTGATGTCTGGGAGTTTCAGAACAACTGATAACAACTAGTGACTGTTATGGGATACTATGCGGATCTTTGGTATCTGGTTAGGGGGGCCGAGAGATTAAGAGGAAGGAAAAAGAAGCTGAAGGACGGCTGGGAGACAAGTCTTGAAGAGAATGTTCTATAAACTTGGTATGGTGCCAAGTAAGTACAAAGGGGGAGAGGAAGACTATGAGCTGATTAAGGAGGTACTGGGGAGGTATTGGGGAGGCAAGGGCAATCCCCAGACATGGACTGTATATCTCGAAACAAGACACTGGAACTCATGATAAGGAAGCGGCAGACGGACAGAGAAACGAATGTAAGGACTATAAATCTTGAAACTGGACATTGGAATTCATTATAAAGATACAACAAACGGAAGAATTAGCAACAACCAGCTCTTGCAATTAAGAAACCTGCCAATTCAGCAGATTCCTGACCAAAGGTGAAAAGTACACTGTGAGGAAGACTCGGGGTCTTCCTCCCAAAGACCCCTGCCCACGTCCCAAAGACCCCTGCCCACAATTCTTGGGAGGCTCTACGCAGGCGCAAGGTGCCAAAAGGCTAATTAGCATGAGAAGCGAGGGAAGGCGGGGATAGGTAATGCATATGTATAGGCACTTGTAGAATATTGATAGATTGATTGTATAAATTCAAGACTGCTTTCCGCTTTGGGTATGCACGATAGGTGGAGAGATCCCCCGTGCATCCAGCGCAGCAATAAAGAATATACCACTTAAAGGAATTTCGGCTTCGATCTTTGAATCAACCTGGCACCCCAGATGGGACGACCTCTCTGCCGGACCGCAGGACCCGCTGGGGACAGGACTCCCTAGGGTACCCCCGGGATTTCCCGGAGGGACTCCTTGACTCAACGGATCACTGCGGAGGCAGACAAGGACCCCATCATTGTAAGTGAGTATATTCTTTATTCTGGTTTGGTTTTCTGGTAGACCGGTCATCTAGGACTGTCCAGTAAGTCGGAAGGTGACTTCTGCAGGACAGTATTTGGTATATACTTTGTGGTTAGTACCGCAAGTATATCTGGGGACCTTGGGGTCCATCTGTATCTGGAACTGTCTGTAAGTCAGAAGGTCATCTTCTGCGAGGCAGTGTTTGGTATATACTTTGTGGTTAGCACCGTAAGTACATGTTTGGGGACCTTAAGGAAGGAGCTCGCTTTAAGGTCCATCTGGAATTGTGTTGTCTATTTCGGTTTTCTGACTCATGGAGTATGGTATTTAACTCTGGTTCTTGTTACTGCGATTTTGGCTATTTTCCTGGTGGTAATAGTAGGTTCGTGGCATTGTTATAAGAAAGATATCGTTACGGTGTTACACAGTTCGGTTTTCTGACTTCTCGCATGTGGAATTTGACTCTGACTATTGTTACTGTGATTTTGGCAATATTGCTGGTAATAGTAGTTTTGTGGCATCGCTACTGAAAGATATTGCGTGCCCATATTTTTGTGAGTGATACGTTTTGTGATACGCTTTTGTAAGTAACGTGTGTATTCTGAAAGTGTAAACTGGAAACTGGGGGGGCAAACAAGCAGTGAAATTTTAAAGAAAAGTGTGTTAGGATGTGTTTTAAGTCACTGGAAGGATATTGGAGGATCTGCCGGTGGAAGTGTGAACAGGAAAACATTGATAAAATATCGTAATCAGTGGTGGCCGCTTTATAAGCTGGAATGTGGAGAAAAGTGGCCCCTAAACGGAACTTTAAACTATAATATTTTGCTACAGTTAATGTTGTTTTTTGAGAAGCAGAACAGGATGAAATGTTGTATACTGATGTTTCAGCATCTTGGTGGGAAAAGGTAGGGAATTAAGTTGGCCCCTGACTGAACCTTTGATGTTGGCATTAGAGAAGTACAGGCTGGAGAAAGATAAAGGAAGTGTTAAAAGGGTTGTTGAAAGTGTTAAAGGTGTTTGAAGTTGAATGAGCAGGGAAAGAGGATGTAGGAATGTTAATAGTTCTGCCTCTGCCCGAGGCAGAGATCTTAAAATCATGGGTGTTAGCCCTTTAGGGCAAAGGGACCATGATCGGTCCGAGAGAGTTGTCACAGAAACAGAAAAGAGGTACACTCTTAAAACAACCTGAGTTCATGTGCGAGCTCAGATTGCTGATGGGACAGTTCAGGGAACTGTGGACAATTGCATTCCCCGACCGACCCCCACTAAGACCCGAATCATCCTGAAAATTATGAACGGTTAAGTAAATACTAAAACCTGGATGAATTGGGAATTGAGAATATGCTTCCAACAAGGTCTAAAAGAAAGCCCTATGGAATTTTTGGACCAACTCTGAAATGTAATGAAAATAAATAAATAAATAACTAAATAAATAAAACAAAACGGTTTGGACCTGGCTTTGGAGGACAAATTGACTAGCCTTTTCCTAGGGTAATCAACCCCTGATTTCAACAGGAATAACGGGGACCTGGGGAATCTACCCTAGCGGATCCTCCACTGGTTATAATGAAGCTAGGGGAGGAATGGAAGTGAAATTTCTTATTGCTATGGGCCAACGTATTCAGTTCTAAATCAAGCATTAATGCCTTCACAGAATTATTATGTTAGGGTAAAAGGTGTGTCGTGGTTTAACCTGGCCGGCAGCTAAACACCACGCAGCTGTTCGCTCCCCCTCCCCCTCCCTCTCTGGGATGGGGGAGAGAAATGGAAAGTGAAGCCCGTGAGTTGAGATAAAGACAGTTTAATAAGACAAAATAATAATAATAATAATAATAATAATAATAATAATAATACAATGATGATAATAGTACCACTAGTAATAATGTGTACAAACAAGTGATGCACAATGCAATTGCTCACCACCCGCTGACCGATGCCCAGCCTAACCCCGAGCAGTCCGGCCCCCTCCCCCTGGCTAGCCACCCCTATGTATTGTTTAGCCTGACGTCAGATGCTATGGAATACCCCTTTGGCTAGTTTGGGTCACCTGTCCTGGGTCTGTCCCCTCCCAGCTCTTACTGCACCCCCAGCCTGCCTGTTGGCAGGACAGAGCAAGAAGCTGAGATGTCCTTGGCTTGGTATAAGCATTGCTCTGCAACAACTGAAACATCGGGGTGTTATCAGCACTCTTCTCATCCTAAGCCAAAACATAGCATTCTCCCAGCTACTAGGAAGAAAATTAATTCTGTTCTAACTGAAACCAGGACAAGGTGTAACCGAAAAGGCTTATTTTTGTGAACCTTTGAAGTACAAGTTAGGGAAACAATGGGGCATACACAGATTTTTATCTATGCCTAGCTCCTCATGGGCACTCTTAGGTAGAGATTTATTAGAGCAAGTAGGAGCAGAAATTGTCTTTGAAAAAGGGAAAATGGAATTAAGAACAGGAGAAGAACAACTAATAAATGTGTTAAGCTTGGCACTAATACAAACTGACCCTAAAAGTGAAATACCTTTAGAGATCACAGATCAAGTATGTCCAGGAGTTTGGGCTACCGAAGTCCCTGGAAGAGCTAAAAATGTGACCTTAATAATTATTAAATTAAAGCCAGGAGAGAAACCCGTTAAGGTTAAGTAATATCCTTTGAGGATAGAAGATAGGAAAGGAATTAAAGAGATAATTGATAAAGTTTTACAGTATGGATTATTGATTGAATGTGAATCAGAATACAATTCAGCCATATTGCCAATTAAAAAGGCAGATGAAAAAGCTATAGGCTAGTTCAGGATTTGAGGGCCATAAATAAAATCACTGAGGATATACATCCAGTAGTGGCAAACCCTTATACTTTGCTGACTAAATTAAAGAATAGTCAAGTCTGGTTTACCGTACTGGATTTAAAAGATGCCTTCTTCTGCCTAGGCTTAGCCACAGAAAGCCAAAACCTATTCGCCTTTGAATGGGAAAATCCCGATTCAGGCAGAAAGACGCAGCTTACGTGGACATTACTACCTCAAGGATTCAAGAATAGCCCCACTAGTTTTGGAAACCAATTAGCAAGGGAACTCGAAACATGGATACCTCCGGACACTGAAGGTGCTTTGTTACAATATGTAGATGATCTCTTAATAGCTACCGAGACTAAAGGGAGTTGGATTCAATGGACTATAAGTCGTCTTAATTTTCTGGGTTTAAATGGATATCAAGTCTCTTGACAGAAAGTCCAGCTGGCTCAACAAAGTGTGACCTATCTGGGATTTGACATTTCGGAAGGACAACGAGAACTAGGAACTGAACATAAGGAAGTCATTTGCCGGACTCCAGAACCTCAAATGGTAAAGGAGCTACAAAGCTTTTTAGGAATGACAGGTTGGTGTCGCCTTTGGATTTATAATTATGGACTATTGGTAAAGCCTCTATGTGAATTGATAAAGATTAACCAGTCAAAGTTAGTCTGGACTGGAGAAGCACAAAAAGTCTTTAAACAACTTAAACAAGAATTGATGATTTTGAAATATCAAGCAATATTGGTAGAACAGGACGACGTGGAGATTGTGATAATTCATATTGTGAATCTAGCCTCTTTTCTTAGTGATGCTCCGGCACAAGCTGTGATTCACGATTGTTTAGAAACTCTAGAGACTGTGTATTCCAGCCGACCAGACCTTAAGGAGGAGCCCATGGAAGATGCGGAAGAAACTTGGTTCACGGATGGGAGCAGTTTTGTTACGCAAAGACAACGTAAAGCTGGATATGCTATAACAACTACTCAGCAGGTAATCGAGTCTAAGCCTTTACCCCCTGGAACATCAGCTCAAAAGGCGGAGATAGTTGCTCTCACGAGAGCATTGGAACTGGCAGCGGGAAAAAGGGTAAATATTTGGACAGATCCTAAATATACATTCGGCGTGGTACATGCTCATGGAGCAATTCGGAAAGAACATGGATTGCTGACCGCTCAGTGAAAACACAAAGTATGCTGAAGAAATTTTAAAATTGTTAGAGGCTGTAAAACAACCAGAAAAGGTAGCTATCATGCATTGTCAGGGACACCAAAAGGGGAACAGCGATTTTGAAATTGGAAAATCGATTGGCAGAGGCTAAGCAGGCAGCTGAAATAACTGAGGTGAAGGCATTGTCTTTGATACCAGACGGTAAAATCCAAACTATATCCAAATTATACAAAAGAAGACTTAAAATTAATTGAAGATTTGAAAGGTAAAATGAAACCAGATGGATGAGTATATTTAAAAGATAACCACATAGTAATACCCTCTAGTTTGACATGGCCCATAGTTCTTACAGAACACAATAAAACGCATTGGGGAGCTGGCACACCGCATAAGAGCCTGAGTCCGACATTAGTGGGACGATATGATAAAACAAGTAACTCAACAATGTAGCATTTGCTTACACAATAACCCCAATACCAAGAATAGAATAAAATTTGGAATAATCGGTAAAGGAAATTATTCGGGGCAACAGTGGCAAATTGATTTTTCAGAACTCCCTAGAAAAGGGGGGTATCATTATTTACTGGTTCTGACTGACACGTTTTCAGGAAGGCCTGAAGCCTTTCCCTGTCGAACAACCAAAGCAAGAGAAGTGGTTAAAGTCTTGTTAAATGAAATAATACCATGCTTTGGGATTCTAGTAGCAATGTCTTCTGATAGAGTTTCACATTTTTGTGCACAAGTGGTAGACCAGATAAGTAAGATTCTAAAGATAGATTGGCAACTGCATACTCCTTATAGACCACAGGCAAGTGGACAGGTAGAAAAAATGAACCATTTAATTAAACAATAAATAGCTAAAATTGGATAAGAAGCTAATTTGTCATGGCCTCAATCCCTCCCTTTAGCATTACTTGGAATTAGATTTAAACCTAGAATAAAAGGAAATTTGAGTCCCTTCAAAATCTTATATGGAAGGCCATAGCAATTTCTATTTAGTGGAGAGGACCTAACGCAGTTAGGATCAGAACATTTATATGCTTATATAACTGAACTTCAGAAACAATTAAATAAAGTACATACATTTGTTTTAGGGACCAGGGCTAGAGGGTTGGATCAACCAATCCACCCCTTTAAGCTCGGGGATTTTATTTTTATAAAGACTTTTTCAGGACAACCCGTGCAGGAAAAATGGAAGGAAAGTGGATGGGAGCATACCAAGTATTACTGACAACACACACCGCCATTAAGATTAAGAAGCAAGCAGCTTGGATCCACAATTCAAGGGTGAAGAAGGCCCCGGCGAGGATATGGACCACCACTCCAATTGGACCAACAAAATTACGGTTTTCCAGATCCTAATGATTGCAGGGGTGCGGTTCTCGGATTTGGGGTGGGCAACTTGGGATGAGAACTTACACCTGACCTTAATACAAACAATTTCTCAAGTAACTAATAAGACGAACTGTTGGGTATGCACCCATCTGCCACAGCATGGGAATAAGGGTGTATCGTTAATTGGGATTCCCTTGCCTGCAAACTTATCTTGGACTAATTTGTGGGAAAACACATCTCGGGGTCGAAAACATTAAGCAGGTTTGGAACTAGAAGTGAGTAGCTTCATGCCGTTAGAATCCTATTATGTATGTGTACAAAGGTGTAACCCGCCTAAGGGTATAGGAAAACAGCATTGTATAAATACGGATACTACTTATGTGGGAAATCAGACATCTTGTAATTGAACAATTGATATTAGTACGACTAGCGGCTGGACAAATTCAACCAGCTGGACGGTTCCAGAAGGAAAAGGGTGGTATTGGCTATGCAATGATAAGGTCTTGCCTGAGAATTGGAAGGGAACTTGCACTCTTGGAGCGGTAGTCCCCAATATGACAGTACATGATGTAGTGCCTCGAGGTTACTTGAGAAATCATATCCGGAGAATCAGATGAAAAATTAACAATCCATTGGTAGAGAGACACACCCCTTTTCATAGTTTTGTGCGATGGTTTATCCCATGGTTAGGAGTGAGTGAATTGGAAAAGGCAATAGTTAATATTTCTGCAATTATAGAGAAGTTAGAAAACAAAATTCTGGATGCTATAAAGGCTCAACAAGAAGAGATATCTAGTTTATCACAGGTAGTATTCCAAAATCGGATGGCCCTAGACTTGTTACTGGCCACTCAAGGGGGAGTCTGTACAGTAATAAACACAAGTTGTTGTATGTATGTAGATCAGAGTGGAAGGATCTCTACCGACCTGGAAGAAATATGGAAGCAGACAAGGATCCTACATGAGATCAGTAAAGATGATCTTTCATGGAGTTTTAGTGAACTATGGACTAAGTTAACCTCCTGGTTGCCCAATTTCCAATGGTTGAAACAAGTATTCATTGCTCTAATCGTATTAGTAGTGTTAGGAATATTTGTGTGCATGTTGTTTAGATGCCTGCTTTGTTGTGTTACTGTAAATAATGGAAGTATCTGATGCAAAAGAATTTGCATGGGAAAAGAAAAGGGGGGATTGATTAAGGAGGTATTGGGGAGGCAAGGACAATCCCCAGACAAGGACTGTATATCTCGAAACAAGACACTGGAACTCATGATAAGGAAGCGGCAGGCGGACAGAGAAACGAATGTAAGGACTATAAATCTCGAAACTGGACATTGGAATTCATTATAAAGATACAACAAACGGGAGAATTAGCAACAACCAGCTCTTGCAATTAAGAAACATGCCAATTCAGCAGATTCCTGACCAAAGGTGAAAAGTATGCTGTGAGGAAGACTCGGGGTCTTCCTCCCAAAGACCCCTGCCCACGTCCCAAAGACCCCTGCCCACAATTCTTGGAAGGCTCTGCGCAGGCGCAAGGTGCCAAAAGGCTAATTAGCATGAGAAGCGAGGGAAGGCGGGGATAGGTAATGCATATGTATAGGTGCTTGTAGAATATTGATAGATTGATTGTATAAATTCAAGACTGCTTTCTGCTTTGGGTATGCACGATAGGTGGAGAGATCCCCCGTGCATCCAGCGCTGCAATAAAGAATATACCACTTAAAGGAATTTCGGCTTCGATCTTTGAATCAATTTGGCGACCCAGATGGGACAACCTCTCTGCCGGACTGCAGGACCTGCTGGGAACAGGACTCCCTAGGGTACCCCCGGGATTTCCCGGAGGGACTCCTTGACTCACCGGATCACTGCGGAGGCAGACAAGGACCCCATCATTGTAAGTGAGTATATTCTTTATTCTGGTTTGGTTTTCTGGTAGACCGGTCATCTGGAACTGTCTGTAAGTCAGAAGGTGATCTTCTGCGAGGCAGTGTTTGGTATATACTTTGTGGTTAGCACCGTAAGTACATGTTTGGGGACCTTAAGGAAGGAGCTCGCTTTAAGGTCCATCTGGAATTGTGTTGTCTATTTCGGTTTTCTGACTCATGGAGTATGGTATTTAACTCTGGTTCTTGTTACTGCGATTTTGGCTATTTTCCTGGTGGTAATAGTAGGTTCGTGGCATTGTTATAAGAAAGATATCGTTACGGTGTTACACAGTTCGGTTTTCTGACTTCTCGCATGTGGAATTTGACTCTGACTATTGTTACTGTGATTTTGGCAATATTGCTGGTAATAGTAGTTTTGTGGCATCGCTACTGAAAGATATTGCGTGCCCATATTTTTGTGAGTGATACGTTTTGTGATACGCTTTTGTAAGTAACGTGTGTATTCTGAAAGTGTAAACTGGAAACTGGGGGGGCAAACAAGCAGTGAAATTTTAAAGAAAAGTGTGTTAGGATGTGTTTTAAGTCACTGGAAGGATATTGGAGGATCTGCCGGTGGAAGTGTGAACAGGAAAACATTGATAAAATATCGTAATCAGTGGTGGCCGCTTTATAAGCTGGAATGTGGAGAAAAGTGGCCCCTAAACGGAACTTTAAACTATAATATTTTGCTACAGTTAATGTTGTTTTTTGAGAAGCAGAACAGGATGAAATGTTGTATACTGATGTTTCAGCATCTTGGTGGGAAAAGGTAGGGAATTAAGTTGGCCCCTGACTGAACCTTTGATGTTGGCATTAGAGAAGTACAGGCTGGAGAAAGATAAAGGAAGTGTTAAAAGGGTTGTTGAAAGTGTTAAAGGTGTTTGAAGTTGAATGAGCAGGGAAAGAGGATGTAGGAATGTTAATAGTTCTGCCTCTGCCCGAGGCAGAGATCTTAAAATCATGGGTGTTAGCCCTTTAGGGCAAAGGGACCATGATCGGTCCGAGAGAGTTGTCACAGAAACAGAAAAGAGGTACACTCTTAAAACAACCTGAGTTCATGTGCGAGCTCAGATTGCTGATGGGACAGTTCAGGGAACTGTGGACAATTGCATTCCCCGACCGACCCCCACTAAGACCCGAATCATCCTGAAAATTATGAACGGTTAAGTAAATACTAAAACCTGGATGAATTGGGAATTGAGAATATGCTTCCAACAAGGTCTAAAAGAAAGCCCTATGGAATTTTTGGACCAACTCTGAAATGTAATGAAAATAAATAAATAAATAACTAAATAAATAAAACAAAACGGTTTGGACCTGGCTTTGGAGGACAAATTGACTAGCCTTTTCCTAGGGTAATCAACCCCTGATTTCAACAGGAATAACGGGGACCTGGGGAATCTACCCTAGCGGATCCTCCACTGGTTATAATGAAGCTAGGGGAGGAATGGAAGTGAAATTTCTTATTGCTATGGGCCAACGTATTCAGTTCTAAATCAAGCATTAATGCCTTCACAGAATTATTATGTTAGGGTAAAAGGTGTGTCGTGGTTTAACCTGGCCGGCAGCTAAACACCACGCAGCTGTTCGCTCCCCCTCCCCCTCCCTCTCTGGGATGGGGGAGAGAAATGGAAAGTGAAGCCCGTGAGTTGAGATAAAGACAGTTTAATAAGACAAAATAATAATAATAATAATAATAATAATAATAATAATAATACAATGATGATAATAGTACCACTAGTAATAATGTGTACAAACAAGTGATGCACAATGCAATTGCTCACCACCCGCTGACCGATGCCCAGCCTAACCCCGAGCAGTCCGGCCCCCTCCCCCTGGCTAGCCACCCCTATGTATTGTTTAGCCTGACGTCAGATGCTATGGAATACCCCTTTGGCTAGTTTGGGTCACCTGTCCTGGGTCTGTCCCCTCCCAGCTCTTACTGCACCCCCAGCCTGCCTGTTGGCAGGACAGAGCAAGAAGCTGAGATGTCCTTGGCTTGGTATAAGCATTGCTCTGCAACAACTGAAACATCGGGGTGTTATCAGCACTCTTCTCATCCTAAGCCAAAACATAGCATTCTCCCAGCTACTAGGAAGAAAATTAATTCTGTTCTAACTGAAACCAGGACAAGGTGTAACCGAAAAGGCTTATTTTTGTGAACCTTTGAAGTACAAGTTAGGGAAACAATGGGGCATACACAGATTTTTATCTATGCCTAGCTCCTCATGGGCACTCTTAGGTAGAGATTTATTAGAGCAAGTAGGAGCAGAAATTGTCTTTGAAAAAGGGAAAATGGAATTAAGAACAGGAGAAGAACAACTAATAAATGTGTTAAGCTTGGCACTAATACAAACTGACCCTAAAAGTGAAATACCTTTAGAGATCACAGATCAAGTATGTCCAGGAGTTTGGGCTACCGAAGTCCCTGGAAGAGCTAAAAATGTGACCTTAATAATTATTAAATTAAAGCCAGGAGAGAAACCCGTTAAGGTTAAGTAATATCCTTTGAGGATAGAAGATAGGAAAGGAATTAAAGAGATAATTGATAAAGTTTTACAGTATGGATTATTGATTGAATGTGAATCAGAATACAATTCAGCCATATTGCCAATTAAAAAGGCAGATGAAAAAGCTATAGGCTAGTTCAGGATTTGAGGGCCATAAATAAAATCACTGAGGATATACATCCAGTAGTGGCAAACCCTTATACTTTGCTGACTAAATTAAAGAATAGTCAAGTCTGGTTTACCGTACTGGATTTAAAAGATGCCTTCTTCTGCCTAGGCTTAGCCACAGAAAGCCAAAACCTATTCGCCTTTGAATGGGAAAATCCCGATTCAGGCAGAAAGACGCAGCTTACGTGGACATTACTACCTCAAGGATTCAAGAATAGCCCCACTAGTTTTGGAAACCAATTAGCAAGGGAACTCGAAACATGGATACCTCCGGACACTGAAGGTGCTTTGTTACAATATGTAGATGACCTCTTAATAGCTACCGAGACTAAAGGGAGTTGGATTCAATGGACTATAAGTCGTCTTAATTTTCTGGGTTTAAATGGATATCAAGTCTCTTGACAGAAAGTCCAGCTGGCTCAACAAAGTGTGACCTATCTGGGATTTGACATTTCGGAAGGACAACGAGAACTAGGAACTGAACATAAGGAAGTCATTTGCCGGACTCCAGAACCTCAAATGGTAAAGGAGCTACAAAGCTTTTTAGGAATGACAGGTTGGTGTCGCCTTTGGATTTATAATTATGGACTATTGGTAAAGCCTCTATGTGAATTGATAAAGATTAACCAGTCAAAGTTAGTCTGGACTGGAGAAGCACAAAAAGTCTTTAAACAACTTAAACAAGAATTGATGATTTTGAAATATCAAGCAATATTGGTAGAACAGGACGACGTGGAGATTGTGATAATTCATATTGTGAATCTAGCCTCTTTTCTTAGTGATGCTCCGGCACAAGCTGTGATTCACGATTGTTTAGAAACTCTAGAGACTGTGTATTGCAGCCGACCAGACCTTAAGGAGGAGCCCATGGAAGACGCGGAAGAAACTTGGTTCACGGATGGGAGCAGTTTTGTTACGCAAAGACAACGTAAAGCTGGATATGCTATAACAACTACTCAGCAGGTAATCGAGTCTAAGCCTTTACCCCCTGGAACATCAGCTCAAAAGGCGGAGATAGTTGCTCTCACGAGAGCATTGGAACTGGCAGCGGGAAAAAGGGTAAATATTTGGACAGATCCTAAATATACATTCGGCGTGGTACATGCTCATGGAGCAATTCGGAAAGAACATGGATTGCTGACCGCTCAGTGAAAACACAAAGTATGCTGAAGAAATTTTAAAATTGTTAGAGGCTGTAAAACAACCAGAAAAGGTAGCTATCATGCATTGTCAGGGACACCAAAAGGGGAACAGCGATTTTGAAATTGGAAAATCGATTGGCAGAGGCTAAGCAGGCAGCTGAAATAACTGAGGTGAAGGCATTGTCTTTGATACCAGACGGTAAAATCCAAACTATATCCAAATTATACAAAAGAAGACTTAAAATTAATTGAAGATTTGAAAGGTAAAATGAAACCAGATGGATGAGTATATTTAAAAGATAACCACATAGTAATACCCTCTAGTTTGACATGGCCCATAGTTCTTACAGAACACAATAAAACGCATTGGGGAGCTGGCACACCGCATAAGAGCCTGAGTCCGACATTAGTGGGACGATATGATAAAACAAGTAACTCAACAATGTAGCATTTGCTTACACAATAACCCCAATACCAAGAATAGAATAAAATTTGGAATAATCGGTAAAGGAAATTATTCGGGGCAACAGTGGCAAATTGATTTTTCAGAACTCCCTAGAAAAGGGGGGTATCATTATTTACTGGTTCTGACTGACACGTTTTCAGGAAGGCCTGAAGCCTTTCCCTGTCGAACAACCAAAGCAAGAGAAGTGGTTAAAGTCTTGTTAAATGAAATAATACCATGCTTTGGGATTCTAGTAGCAATGTCTTCTGATAGAGTTTCACATTTTTGTGCACAAGTGGTAGACCAGATAAGTAAGATTCTAAAGATAGATTGGCAACTGCATACTCCTTATAGACCACAGGCAAGTGGACAGGTAGAAAAAATGAACCATTTAATTAAACAATAAATAGCTAAAATTGGATAAGAAGCTAATTTGTCATGGCCTCAATCCCTCCCTTTAGCATTACTTGGAATTAGATTTAAACCTAGAATAAAAGGAAATTTGAGTCCCTTCAAAATCTTATATGGAAGGCCATAGCAATTTCTATTTAGTGGAGAGGACCTAACGCAGTTAGGATCAGAACATTTATATGCTTATATAACTGAACTTCAGAAACAATTAAATAAAGTACATACATTTGTTTTAGGGACCAGGGCTAGAGGGTTGGATCAACCAATCCACCCCTTTAAGCTCGGGGATTTTATTTTTATAAAGACTTTTTCAGGACAACCCGTGCAGGAAAAATGGAAGGAAAGTGGATGGGAGCATACCAAGTATTACTGACAACACACACCGCCATTAAGATTAAGAAGCAAGCAGCTTGGATCCACAATTCAAGGGTGAAGAAGGCCCCGGCGAGGATATGGACCACCACTCCAATTGGACCAACAAAATTACGGTTTTCCAGATCCTAATGATTGCAGGGGTGCGGTTCTCGGATTTGGGGTGGGCAACTTGGGATGAGAACTTACACCTGACCTTAATACAAACAATTTCTCAAGTAACTAATAAGACGAACTGTTGGGTATGCACCCATCTGCCACAGCATGGGAATAAGGGTGTATCGTTAATTGGGATTCCCTTGCCTGCAAACTTATCTTGGACTAATTTGTGGGAAAACACATCTCGGGGTCGAAAACATTAAGCAGTTTTGGAACTAGAAGTGAGTAGCTTCATGCCGTTAGAATCCTATTATGTGTGTGTACAAAGGTGTAACCCGCCTAAGGGTATAGGAAAACAGCATTGTATAAATACGGATACTACTTATGTGGGAAATCAGACATCTTGTAATTGAACAATTGATATTAGTACGACTAGCGGCTGGACAAATTCAACCAGCTGGACGGTTCCAGAAGGAAAAGGGTGGTATTGGCTATGCAATGATACAGCCCGTAAGGTCTTGCCTGAGAATTGGAAGGGAACTTGCACTCTTGGAGCGGTAGTCCCCAATATGACAGTACATGATGTAGTGCCTCGAGGTTACTTGAGAAATCATATCCGGAGAATCAGATGAAAAATTAACAATCCATTGGTAGAGAGACACACCCCTTTTCATAGTTTTGTGCGATGGTTTATCCCATGGTTAGGAGTGAGTGAATTGGAAAAGGCAATAGTTAATATTTCTGCAATTATAGAGAAGTTAGAAAACAAAATTCTGGATGCTATAAAGGCTCAACAAGAAGAGATATCTAGTTTATCACAGGTAGTATTCCAAAATCGGATGGCCCTAGACTTGTTACTGGCCACTCAAGGGGGAGT
This sequence comes from Aythya ferina, assembly GCF_964211825.1. Lineage (NCBI taxonomy): Eukaryota > Metazoa > Chordata > Aves > Anseriformes > Anatidae > Aythya > Aythya ferina. The sequence continues at coordinate 77,819,649 of NC_140300.1, forward strand.
CTGTACAGTAATAAACACAAGTTGTTGTATGTATGTAGATCAGAGTGGAAGGATCTCTACCGACCTGGAAGAAATATGGAAGCAGACCAGGATCCTACATGAGATCAGTAAAGATGATCTTTCATGGAGTTTTAGTGAACTATGGAATAAGTTAACCTCCTGGTTGCCCAATTTCCAATGGTTGAAACAAGTATTCATTGCTCTAATCGTATTAGTAGTGTTAGGAATATTTGTGTGCATGTTGTTTAGATGCCTGCTTTGTTGTGTTACTGTAAATAATGGAAGTATCTGATGCAAAAGAATTTGCATGGGAAAAGAAAAGGGGGGATTGATTAAGGAGGTATTGGGGAGGCAAGGACAATCCCCAGACAAGGACTGTATATCTCGAAACAAGACACTGGAACTCATGATAAGGAAGCGGCAGGCGGACAGAGAAACGAATGTAAGGACTATAAATCTCGAAACTGGACATTGGAATTCATTATAAAGATACAACAAACGGGAGAATTAGCAACAACCAGCTCTTGCAATTAAGAAACATGCCAATTCAGCAGATTCCTGACCAAAGGTGAAAAGTACGCTGTGAGGAAGACTCGGGGTCTTCCTCCCAAAGACCCCTGCCCACGTCCCAAAGACCCCTGCCCACAACTCTTGGAAGGCTCTGCGCAGGCGCAAGGTGCCAAAAGGCTAATTAGCATGAGAAGCGAGGGAAGGCGGGGATAGGTAATGCATATGTATAGGTGCTTGTAGAATATTGATAGATTGATTGTATAAATTCAAGACTGCTTTCTGCTTTGGGTATGCACGATAGGTGGAGAGATCCCCCGTGCATCCAGCGCTGCAATAAAGAATATACCACTTAAAGGAATTTCGGCTTCGATCTTTGAATCAATTTGGCGACCCAGATGGGACAACCTCTCTGCCGGACTGCAGGACCTGCTGGGAACAGGACTCCCTAGGGTACCCCCGGGATTTCCCGGAGGGACTCCTTGACTCACCGGATCACTGCGGAGGCAGACAAGGACCCCATCATTGTAAGTGAGTATATTCTTTATTCTGGTTTGGTTTTCTGGTAGACCGGTCATCTGGAACTGTCTGTAAGTCAGAAGGTGATCTTCTGCGAGGCAGTGTTTGGTATATACTTTGTGGTTAGCACCGTAAGTACATGTTTGGGGACCTTAAGGAAGGAGCTCGCTTTAAGGTCCATCTGGAATTGTGTTGTCTATTTCGGTTTTCTGACTCATGGAGTATGGTATTTAACTCTGGTTCTTGTTACTGCGATTTTGGCTATTTTCCTGGTGGTAATAGTAGGTTCGTGGCATTGTTATAAGAAAGATATCGTTACGGTGTTACACAGTTCGGTTTTCTGACTTCTCGCATGTGGAATTTGACTCTGACTATTGTTACTGTGATTTTGGCAATATTGCTGGTAATAGTAGTTTTGTGGCATCGCTACTGAAAGATATTGCGTGCCCGTATTTTTGTGAGTGATACGTTTTGTGATACGCTTTTGTAAGTAACGTGTGTATTCTGAAAGTGTAAACTGGAAACTGGGGGGGCAAACAAGCAGTGAAATTTTAAAGAAAAGTGTGTTAGGATGTGTTTTAAGTCACTGGAAGGATATTGGAGGATCTGCCGGTGGAAGTGTGAACAGGAAAACATTGATAAAATATCGTAATCAGTGGTGGCCGCTTTATAAGCTGGAATGTGGAGAAAAGTGGCCCCTAAACGGAACTTTAAACTATAATATTTTGCTACAGTTAATGTTGTTTTTTGAGAAGCAGAACAGGATGAAATGTTGTATACTGATGTTTCAGCATCTTGGTGGGAAAAGGTAGGGAATTAAGTTGGCCCCTGACTGAACCTTTGATGTTGGCATTAGAGAAGTACAGGCTGGAGAAAGATAAAGGAAGTGTTAAAAGGGTTGTTGAAAGTGTTAAAGGTGTTTGAAGTTGAATGAGCAGGGAAAGAGGATGTAGGAATGTTAATAGTTCTGCCTCTGCCCGAGGCAGAGATCTTAAAATCATGGGTGTTAGCCCTTTAGGGCAAAGGGACCATGATCGGTCCGAGAGAGTTGTCACAGAAACAGAAAAGAGGTACACTCTTAAAACAACCTGAGTTCATGTGCGAGCTCAGATTGCTGATGGGACCGTTCAGGGAACTGTGGACAATTGCATTCCCCGACCGACCCCCACTAAGACCCGAATCATCCTGAAAATTATGAACGGTTAAGTAAATACTAAAACCTGGATGAATTGGGAATTGAGAATATGCTTCCAACAAGGTCTAAAAGAAAGCCCTATGGAATTTTTGGACCAACTCTGAAATGTAATGAAAATAAATAAATAAATAACTAAATAAATAAAACAAAACGGTTTGGACCTGGCTTTGGAGGACAAATTGACTAGCCTTTTCCTAGGGTAATCAACCCCTGATTTCAACAGGAATAACGGGGACCTGGGGAATCTACCCTAGCGGATCCTCCACTGGTTATAATGAAGCTAGGGGAGGAATGGAAGTGAAATTTCTTATTGCTATGGGGCAACGTATTCAGTTCTAAATCAAGCATTAATGCCTTCACAGAATTATTATGTTAGGGTAAAAGGTGTGTCGTGGTTTAACCTGGCCGGCAGCTAAACACCACGCAGCTGTTCGCTCCCCCTCCCCCTCCCTCTCTGGGATGGGGGAGAGAAATGGAAAGTGAAGCCCGTGAGTTGAGATAAAGACAGTTTAATAAGACAAAATAATAATAATAATAATAATAATAATAATAATAATAATAATAATAATAATAATAATAATACAATGATGATAATAGTACCACTAGTAATAATGTGTACAAACAAGTGATGCACAATGCAATTGCTCACCACCCGCTGACCGATGCCCAGCCTAACCCCGAGCAGTCCGGCCCCCTCCCCCTGGCTAGCCACCCCTATGTATTGTTTAGCCTGACGTCAGATGCTATGGAATACCCCTTTGGCTAGTTTGGGTCACCTGTCCTGGGTCTGTCCCCTCCCAGCTCTTACTGCACCCCCAGCCTGCCTGTTGGCAGGACAGAGCAAGAAGCTGAGATGTCCTTGGCTTGGTATAAGCATTGCTCTGCAACAACTGAAACATCGGGGTGTTATCAGCACTCTTCTCATCCTAAGCCAAAACATAGCATTCTCCCAGCTACTAGGAAGAAAATTAATTCTGTTCTAACTGAAACCAGGACAAGGTGTAACCGAAAAGGCTTATTTTTGTGAACCTTTGAAGTACAAGTTAGGGAAACAATGGGGCATACACAGATTTTTATCTATGCCTAGCTCCTCATGGGCACTCTTAGGTAGAGATTTATTAGAGCAAGTAGGAGCAGAAATTGTCTTTGAAAAAGGGAAAATGGAATTAAGAACAGGAGAAGAACAACTAATAAATGTGTTAAGCTTGGCACTAATACAAACTGACCCTAAAAGTGAAATACCTTTAGAGATCACAGATCAAGTATGTCCAGGAGTTTGGGCTACCGAAGTCCCTGGAAGAGCTAAAAATGTGACCTTAATAATTATTAAATTAAAGCCAGGAGAGAAACCCGTTAAGGTTAAGTAATATCCTTTGAGGACAGAAGATAGGAAAGGAATTAAAGAGATAATTGATCAGTTTTTACAGTATGGATTATTGATTGAATGCGAATCAGAATACAATGCACCCATATTGCCAATTAAAAAGGCAGATGAAAAAGCTATAGGCTAGTTCAGGATTTGAGGGCCATAAATAAAATCACTGAGGATATACATCCAGTAGTGGCAAACCCTTATACTTTGCTGACTAAATTAAAGAATAGTCAAGTCTGGTTTACCGTACTGGATTTAAAAGATGCCTTCTTCTGCCTAGGCTTAGCCACAGAAAGCCAAAACCTATTCGCCTTTGAATGGGAAAATCCCGATTCAGGCAGAAAGACGCAGCTTACGTGGACATTACTACCTCAAGGATTCAAGAATAGCCCCACTAGTTTTGGAAACCAATTAGCAAGGGAACTCGAAACATGGATACCTCCGGACACTGAAGGTGCTTTGTTACAATATGTAGATGATCTCTTAATAGCTACCGAGACTAAAGGGAGTTGGATTCAATGGACTATAAGTCGTCTTAATTTTCTGGGTTTAAATGGATATCAAGTCTCTTGACAGAAAGTCCAGCTGGCTCAACAAAGTGTGACCTATCTGGGATTTGACATTTCGGAAGGACAACGAGAACTAGGAACTGAACATAAGGAAGTCATTTGCCGGACTCCAGAACCTCAAATGGTAAAGGAGCTACAAAGCTTTTTAGGAATGACAGGTTGGTGTCGCCTTTGGATTTATAATTATGGACTATTGGTAAAGCCTCTATGTGAATTGATAAAGATTAACCAGTCAAAGTTAGTCTGGACTGGAGAAGCACAAAAAGTCTTTAAACAACTTAAACAAGAATTGATGATTTTGAAATATCAAGCAATATTGGTAGAACAGGACGACGTGGAGATTGTGATAATTCATATTGTGAATCTAGCCTCTTTTCTTAGTGATGCTCCGGCACAAGCTGTGATTCACGATTGTTTAGAAACTCTAGAGACTGTGTATTGCAGCCGACCAGACCTTAAGGAGGAGCCCATGGAAGACGCGGAAGAAACTTGGTTCACGGATGGGAGCAGTTTTGTTACGCAAAGACAACGTAAAGCTGGATATGCTATAACAACTACTCAGCAGGTAATCGAGTCTAAGCCTTTACCCCCTGGAACATCAGCTCAAAAGGCGGAGATAGTTGCTCTCACGAGAGCATTGGAACTGGCAGCGGGAAAAAGGGTAAATATTTGGACAGATCCTAAATATACATTCGGCGTGGTACATGCTCATGGAGCAATTCGGAAAGAACATGGATTGCTGACCGCTCAGTGAAAACACAAAGTATGCTGAAGAAATTTTAAAATTGTTAGAGGCTGTAAAACAACCAGAAAAGGTAGCTATCATGCATTGTCAGGGACACCAAAAGGGGAACAGCGATTTTGAAATTGGAAAATCGATTGGCAGAGGCTAAGCAGGCAGCTGAAATAACTGAGGTGAAGGCATTGTCTTTGATACCAGACGGTAAAATCCAAACTATATCCAAATTATACAAAAGAAGACTTAAAATTAATTGAAGATTTGAAAGGTAAAATGAAACCAGATGGATGAGTATATTTAAAAGATAACCACATAGTAATACCCTCTAGTTTGACATGGCCCATAGTTCTTACAGAACACAATAAAACGCATTGGGGAGCTGGCACACCGCATAAGAGCCTGAGTCCGACATTAGTGGGACGATATGATAAAACAAGTAACTCAACAATGTAGCATTTGCTTACACAATAACCCCAATACCAAGAATAGAATAAAATTTGGAATAATCGGTAAAGGAAATTATTCGGGGCAACAGTGGCAAATTGATTTTTCAGAACTCCCTAGAAAAGGGGGGTATCATTATTTACTGGTTCTGACTGACACGTTTTCAGGAAGGCCTGAAGCCTTTCCCTGTCGAACAACCAAAGCAAGAGAAGTGGTTAAAGTCTTGTTAAATGAAATAATACCATGCTTTGGGATTCTAGTAGCAATGTCTTCTGATAGAGTTTCACATTTTTGTGCACAAGTGGTAGACCAGATAAGTAAGATTCTAAAGATAGATTGGCAACTGCATACTCCTTATAGACCACAGGCAAGTGGACAGGTAGAAAAAATGAACCATTTAATTAAACAATAAATAGCTAAAATTGGATAAGAAGCTAATTTGTCATGGCCTCAATCCCTCCCTTTAGCATTACTTGGAATTAGATTTAAACCTAGAATAAAAGGAAATTTGAGTCCCTTCAAAATCTTATATGGAAGGCCATAGCAATTTCTATTTAGTGGAGAGGACCTAACGCAGTTAGGATCAGAACATTTATATGCTTATATAACTGAACTTCAGAAACAATTAAATAAAGTACATACATTTGTTTTAGGGACCAGGGCTAGAGGGTTGGATCAACCAATCCACCCCTTTAAGCTCGGGGATTTTATTTTTATAAAGACTTTTTCAGGACAACCCGTGCAGGAAAAATGGAAGGAAAGTGGATGGGAGCATACCAAGTATTACTGACAACACACACCGCCATTAAGATTAAGAAGCAAGCAGCTTGGATCCACAATTCAAGGGTGAAGAAGGCCCCGGCGAGGATATGGACCACCACTCCAATTGGACCAACAAAATTACGGTTTTCCAGATCCTAATGATTGCAGGGGTGCGGTTCTCGGATTTGGGGTGGGCAACTTGGGATGAGAACTTACACCTGACCTTAATACAAACAATTTCTCAAGTAACTAATAAGACGAACTGTTGGGTATGCACCCATCTGCCACAGCATGGGAATAAGGGTGTATCGTTAATTGGGATTCCCTTGCCTGCAAACTTATCTTGGACTAATTTGTGGGAAAACACATCTCGGGGTCGAAAACATTAAGCAGTTTTGGAACTAGAAGTGAGTAGCTTCATGCCGTTAGAATCCTATTATGTATGTGTACAAAGGTGTAACCCGCCTAAGGGTATAGGAAAACAGCATTGTATAAATACGGATACTACTTATGTGGGAAATCAGACATCTTGTAATTGAACAATTGATATTAGTACGACTAGCGGCTGGACAAATTCAACCAGCTGGACGGTTCCAGAAGGAAAAGGGTGGTATTGGCTATGCAATGATACAGCCCGTAAGGTCTTGCCTGAGAATTGGAAGGGAACTTGCACTCTTGGAGCGGTAGTCCCCAATATGACAGTACATGATGTAGTGCCTCGAGGTTACTTGAGAAATCATATCCGGAGAATCAGATGAAAAATTAACAATCCATTGGTAGAGAGACACACCCCTTTTCATAGTTTTGTGCGATGGTTTATCCCATGGTTAGGAGTGAGTGAATTGGAAAAGGCAATAGTTAATATTTCTGCAATTATAGAGAAGTTAGAAAACAAAATTCTGGATGCTATAAAGGCTCAACAAGAAGAGATATCTAGTTTATCACAGGTAGTATTCCAAAATCGGATGGCCCTAGACTTGTTACTGGCCACTCAAGGGGGAGTCTGTACAGTAATAAACACAAGTTGTTGTATGTATGTAGATCAGAGTGGAAGGATCTCTACCGACCTGGAAGAAATATGGAAGCAGACCAGGATCCTACATGAGATCAGTAAAGATGATCTTTCATGGAGTTTTAGTGAACTATGGACTAAGTTAACCTCCTGGTTGCCCAATTTCCAATGGTTGAAACAAGTATTCATTGCTCTAATCGTATTAGTAGTGTTAGGAATATTTGTGTGCATGTTGTTTAGATGCCTGCTTTGTTGTGTTACTGTAAATAATGGAAGTATCTGATGCAAAAGAATTTGCATGGGAAAAGAAAAGGGGGGATTGATTAAGGAGGTATTGGGGAGGCAAGGACAATCCCCAGACAAGGACTGTATATCTCGAAACAAGACACTGGAACTCATGATAAGGAAGCGGCAGGCGGACAGAGAAACGAATGTAAGGACTATAAATCTCGAAACTGGACATTGGAATTCATTATAAAGATACAACAAACGGGAGAATTAGCAACAACCAGCTCTTGCAATTAAGAAACATGCCAATTCAGCAGATTCCTGACCAAAGGTGAAAAGTACGCTGTGAGGAAGACTCGGGGTCTTCCTCCCAAAGACCCCTGCCCACGTCCCAAAGACCCCTGCCCACAACTCTTGGAAGGCTCTGCGCAGGCGCAAGGTGCCAAAAGGCTAATTAGCATGAGAAGCGAGGGAAGGCGGGGATAGGTAATGCATATGTATAGGTGCTTGTAGAATATTGATAGATTGATTGTATAAATTCAAGACTGCTTTCTGCTTTGGGTATGCACGATAGGTGGAGAGATCCCCCGTGCATCCAGCGCTGCAATAAAGAATATACCACTTAAAGGAATTTCGGCTTCGATCTTTGAATCAATTTGGCGACCCAGATGGGACAACCTCTCTGCCGGACTGCAGGACCTGCTGGGAACAGGACTCCCTAGGGTACCCCCGGGATTTCCCGGAGGGACTCCTTGACTCACCGGATCACTGCGGAGGCAGACAAGGACCCCATCATTGTAAGTGAGTATATTCTTTATTCTGGTTTGGTTTTCTGGTAGACCGGTCATCTGGAACTGTCTGTAAGTCAGAAGGTGATCTTCTGCGAGGCAGTGTTTGGTATATACTTTGTGGTTAGCACCGTAAGTACATGTTTGGGGACCTTAAGGAAGGAGCTCGCTTTAAGGTCCATCTGGAATTGTGTTGTCTATTTCGGTTTTCTGACTCATGGAGTATGGTATTTAACTCTGGTTCTTGTTACTGCGATTTTGGCTATTTTCCTGGTGGTAATAGTAGGTTCGTGGCATTGTTATAAGAAAGATATCGTTACGGTGTTACACAGTTCGGTTTTCTGACTTCTCGCATGTGGAATTTGACTCTGACTATTGTTACTGTGATTTTGGCAATATTGCTGGTAATAGTAGTTTTGTGGCATCGCTACTGAAAGATATTGCGTGCCCGTATTTTTGTGAGTGATACGTTTTGTGATACGCTTTTGTAAGTAACGTGTGTATTCTGAAAGTGTAAACTGGAAACTGGGGGGGCAAACAAGCAGTGAAATTTTAAAGAAAAGTGTGTTAGGATGTGTTTTAAGTCACTGGAAGGATATTGGAGGATCTGCCGGTGGAAGTGTGAACAGGAAAACATTGATAAAATATCGTAATCAGTGGTGGCCGCTTTATAAGCTGGAATGTGGAGAAAAGTGGCCCCTAAACGGAACTTTAAACTATAATATTTTGCTACAGTTAATGTTGTTTTTTGAGAAGCAGAACAGGATGAAATGTTGTATACTGATGTTTCAGCATCTTGGTGGGAAAAGGTAGGGAATTAAGTTGGCCCCTGACTGAACCTTTGATGTTGGCATTAGAGAAGTACAGGCTGGAGAAAGATAAAGGAAGTGTTAAAAGGGTTGTTGAAAGTGTTAAAGGTGTTTGAAGTTGAATGAGCAGGGAAAGAGGATGTAGGAATGTTAATAGTTCTGCCTCTGCCCGAGGCAGAGATCTTAAAATCATGGGTGTTAGCCCTTTAGGGCAAAGGGACCATGATCGGTCCGAGAGAGTTGTCACAGAAACAGAAAAGAGGTACACTCTTAAAACAACCTGAGTTCATGTGCGAGCTCAGATTGCTGATGGGACCGTTCAGGGAACTGTGGACAATTGCATTCCCCGACCGACCCCCACTAAGACCCGAATCATCCTGAAAATCATGAACGGTTAAGTAAATACTAAAACCTGGATGAATTGGGAATTGAGAATATGCTTCCAACAAGGTCTAAAAGAAAGCCCTATGGAATTTTTGGACCAACTCTGAAATGTAATGAAAATAAATAAATAAATAAATAAATAAATAAAACAAAACGGTTTGGACCTGGCTTTGGAGGACAAATTGACTAGCCTTTTCCTAGGGTAATCAACCCCTGATTTCAACAGGAATAACGGGGACCTGGGGAATCTACCCTAGCGGATCCTCCACTGGTTATAATGAAGCTAGGGGAGGAATGGAAGTGAAATTTCTTATTGCTATGGGGCAATGTATTCAGTTCTAAATCAAGCATTAATGCCTTCACAGAATTATTATGTTAGGGTAAAAGGTGTGTCGTGGTTTAACCTGGCCGGCAGCTAAACACCACGCAGCTGTTCGCTCCCCCTCCCCCTCCCTCTCTGGGATGGGGGAGAGAAATGGAAAGTGAAGCCCGTGAGTTGAGATAAAGACAGTTTAATAAGACAAAATAATAATAATAATAATAATAATAATAATAATAATAATAATAATAATAATAATAATAATACAATGATGATAATAGTACCACTAGTAATAATGTGTACAAACAAGTGATGCACAATGCAATTGCTCACCACCCGCTGACCGATGCCCAGCCTAACCCCGAGCAGTCCGGCCCCCTCCCCCTGGCTAGCCACCCCTATGTATTGTTTAGCCTGACGTCAGATGCTATGGAATACCCCTTTGGCTAGTTTGGGTCACCTGTCCTGGGTCTGTCCCCTCCCAGCTCTTACTGCACCCCCAGCCTGCCTGTTGGCAGGACAGAGCAAGAAGCTGAGATGTCCTTGGCTTGGTATAAGCATTGCTCTGCAACAACTGAAACATCGGGGTGTTATCAGCACTCTTCTCATCCTAAGCCAAAACATAGCATTCTCCCAGCTACTAGGAAGAAAATTAATTCTGTTCTAACTGAAACCAGGACAAGGTGTAACCGAAAAGGCTTATTTTTGTGAACCTTTGAAGTACAAGTTAGGGAAACAATGGGGCATACACAGATTTTTATCTATGCCTAGCTCCTCATGGGCACTCTTAGGTAGAGATTTATTAGAGCAAGTAGGAGCAGAAATTGTCTTTGAAAAAGGGAAAATGGAATTAAGAACAGGAGAAGAACAACTAATAAATGTGTTAAGCTTGGCACTAATACAAACTGACCCTAAAAGTGAAATACCTTTAGAGATCACAGATCAAGTATGTCCAGGAGTTTGGGCTACCGAAGTCCCTGGAAGAGCTAAAAATGTGACCTTAATAATTATTAAATTAAAGCCAGGAGAGAAACCCGTTAAGGTTAAGTAATATCCTTTGAGGATAGAAGATAGGAAAGGAATTAAAGAGATAATTGATAAAGTTTTACAGTATGGATTATTGATTGAATGTGAATCAGAATACAATTCAGCCATATTGCCAATTAAAAAGGCAGATGAAAAAGCTATAGGCTAGTTCAGGATTTGAGGGCCATAAATAAAATCACTGAGGATATACATCCAGTAGTGGCAAACCCTTATACTTTGCTGACTAAATTAAAGAATAGTCAAGTCTGGTTTACCGTACTGGATTTAAAAGATGCCTTCTTCTGCCTAGGCTTAGCCACAGAAAGCCAAAACCTATTCGCCTTTGAATGGGAAAATCCCGATTCAGGCAGAAAGACGCAGCTTACGTGGACATTACTACCTCAAGGATTCAAGAATAGCCCCACTAGTTTTGGAAACCAATTAGCAAGGGAACTCGAAACATGGATACCTCCGGACACTGAAGGTGCTTTGTTACAATATGTAGATGATCTCTTAATAGCTACCGAGACTAAAGGGAGTTGGATTCAATGGACTATAAGTCGTCTTAATTTTCTGGGTTTAAATGGATATCAAGTCTCTTGACAGAAAGTCCAGCTGGCTCAACAAAGTGTGACCTATCTGGGATTTGACATTTCGGAAGGACAACGAGAACTAGGAACTGAACATAAGGAAGTCATTTGCCGGACTCCAGAACCTCAAATGGTAAAGGAGCTACAAAGCTTTTTAGGAATGACAGGTTGGTGTCGCCTTTGGATTTATAATTATGGACTATTGGTAAAGCCTCTATGTGAATTGATAAAGATTAACCAGTCAAAGTTAGTCTGGACTGGAGAAGCACAAAAAGTCTTTAAACAACTTAAACAAGAATTGATGATTTTGAAATATCAAGCAATATTGGTAGAACAGGACGACGTGGAGATTGTGATAATTCATATTGTGAATCTAGCCTCTTTTCTTAGTGATGCTCCGGCACAAGCTGTGATTCACGATTGTTTAGAAACTCTAGAGACTGTGTATTCCAGCCGACCAGACCTTAAGGAGGAGCCCATGGAAGATGCGGAAGAAACTTGGTTCACGGATGGGAGCAGTTTTGTTACGCAAAGACAACGTAAAGCTGGATATGCTATAACAACTACTCAGCAGGTAATCGAGTCTAAGCCTTTACCCCCTGGAACATCAGCTCAAAAGGCGGAGATAGTTGCTCTCACGAGAGCATTGGAACTGGCAGCGGGAAAAAGGGTAAATATTTGGACAGATCCTAAATATACATTCGGCGTGGTACATGCTCATGGAGCAATTCGGAAAGAACATGGATTGCTGACCGCTCAGTGAAAACACAAAGTATGCTGAAGAAATTTTAAAATTGTTAGAGGCTGTAAAACAACCAGAAAAGGTAGCTATCATGCATTGTCAGGGACACCAAAAGGGGAACAGCGATTTTGAAATTGGAAAATCGATTGGCAGAGGCTAAGCAGGCAGCTGAAATAACTGAGGTGAAGGCATTGTCTTTGATACCAGACGGTAAAATCCAAACTATATCCAAATTATACAAAAGAAGACTTAAAATTAATTGAAGATTTGAAAGGTAAAATGAAACCAGATGGATGAGTATATTTAAAAGATAACCACATAGTAATACCCTCTAGTTTGACATGGCCCATAGTTCTTACAGAACACAATAAAACGCATTGGGGAGCTGGCACACCGCATAAGAGCCTGAGTCCGACATTAGTGGGACGATATGATAAAACAAGTAACTCAACAATGTAGCATTTGCTTACACAATAACCCCAATACCAAGAATAGAATAAAATTTGGAATAATCGGTAAAGGAAATTATTCGGGGCAACAGTGGCAAATTGATTTTTCAGAACTCCCTAGAAAAGGGGGGTATCATTATTTACTGGTTCTGACTGACACGTTTTCAGGAAGGCCTGAAGCCTTTCCCTGTCGAACAACCAAAGCAAGAGAAGTGGTTAAAGTCTTGTTAAATGAAATAATACCATGCTTTGGGATTCTAGTAGCAATGTCTTCTGATAGAGTTTCACATTTTTGTGCACAAGTGGTAGACCAGATAAGTAAGATTCTAAAGATAGATTGGCAACTGCATACTCCTTATAGACCACAGGCAAGTGGACAGGTAGAAAAAATGAACCATTTAATTAAACAATAAATAGCTAAAATTGGATAAGAAGCTAATTTGTCATGGCCTCAATCCCTCCCTTTAGCATTACTTGGAATTAGATTTAAACCTAGAATAAAAGGAAATTTGAGTCCCTTCAAAATCTTATATGGAAGGCCATAGCAATTTCTATTTAGTGGAGAGGACCTAACGCAGTTAGGATCAGAACATTTATATGCTTATATAACTGAACTTCAGAAACAATTAAATAAAGTACATACATTTGTTTTAGGGACCAGGGCTAGAGGGTTGGATCAACCAATCCACCCCTTTAAGCTCGGGGATTTTATTTTTATAAAGACTTTTTCAGGACAACCCGTGCAGGAAAAATGGAAGGAAAGTGGATGGGAGCATACCAAGTATTACTGACAACACACACCGCCATTAAGATTAAGAAGCAAGCAGCTTGGATCCACAATTCAAGGGTGAAGAAGGCCCCGGCGAGGATATGGACCACCACTCCAATTGGACCAACAAAATTACGGTTTTCCAGATCCTAATGATTGCAGGGGTGCGGTTCTCGGATTTGGGGTGGGCAACTTGGGATGAGAACTTACACCTGACCTTAATACAAACAATTTCTCAAGTAACTAATAAGACGAACTGTTGGGTATGCACCCATCTGCCACAGCATGGGAATAAGGGTGTATCGTTAATTGGGATTCCCTTGCCTGCAAACTTATCTTGGACTAATTTGTGGGAAAACACATCTCGGGGTCGAAAACATTAAGCAGGTTTGGAACTAGAAGTGAGTAGCTTCATGCCGTTAGAATCCTATTATGTATGTGTACAAAGGTGTAACCCGCCTAAGGGTATAGGAAAACAGCATTGTATAAATACGGATACTACTTATGTGGGAAATCAGACATCTTGTAATTGAACAATTGATATTAGTACGACTAGCGGCTGGACAAATTCAACCAGCTGGACGGTTCCAGAAGGAAAAGGGTGGTATTGGCTATGCAATGATACAGCCCGTAAGGTCTTGCCTGAGAATTGGAAGGGAACTTGCACTCTTGGAGCGGTAGTCCCCAATATGACAGTACATGATGTAGTGCCTCGAGGTTACTTGAGAAATCATATCCGGAGAATCAGATGAAAAATTAACAATCCATTGGTAGAGAGACACACCCCTTTTCATAGTTTTGTGCGATGGTTTATCCCATGGTTAGGAGTGAGTGAATTGGAAAAGGCAATAGTTAATATTTCTGCAATTATAGAGAAGTTAGAAAACAAAATTCTGGATGCTATAAAGGCTCAACAAGAAGAGATATCTAGTTTATCACAGGTAGTATTCCAAAATCGGATGGCCCTAGACTTGTTACTGGCCACTCAAGGGGGAGTCTGTACAGTAATAAACACAAGTTGTTGTATGTATGTAGATCAGAGTGGAAGGATCTCTACCGACCTGGAAGAAATATGGAAGCAGACCAGGATCCTACATGAGATCAGTAAAGATGATCTTTCATGGAGTTTTAGTGAACTATGGAATAAGTTAACCTCCTGGTTGCCCAATTTCCAATGGTTGAAACAAGTATTCATTGCTCTAATCGTATTAGTAGTGTTAGGAATATTTGTGTGCATGTTGTTTAGATGCCTGCTTTGTTGTGTTACTGTAAATAATGGAAGTATCTGATGCAAAAGAATTTGCATGGGAAAAGAAAAGGGGGGATTGATTAAGGAGGTATTGGGGAGGCAAGGACAATCCCCAGACAAGGACTGTATATCTCGAAACAAGACACTGGAACTCATGATAAGGAAGCGGCAGGCGGACAGAGAAACGAATGTAAGGACTATAAATCTCGAAACTGGACATTGGAATTCATTATAAAGATACAACAAACGGGAGAATTAGCAACAACCAGCTCTTGCAATTAAGAAACATGCCAATTCAGCAGATTCCTGACCAAAGGTGAAAAGTACGCTGTGAGGAAGACTCGGGGTCTTCCTCCCAAAGACCCCTGCCCACGTCCCAAAGACCCCTGCCCACAACTCTTGGAAGGCTCTGCGCAGGCGCAAGGTGCCAAAAGGCTAATTAGCATGAGAAGCGAGGGAAGGCGGGGATAGGTAATGCATATGTATAGGTGCTTGTAGAATATTGATAGATTGATTGTATAAATTCAAGACTGCTTTCTGCTTTGGGTATGCACGATAGGTGGAGAGATCCCCCGTGCATCCAGCGCTGCAATAAAGAATATACCACTTAAAGGAATTTCGGCTTCGATCTTTGAATCAATTTGGCGACCCAGATGGGACAACCTCTCTGCCGGACTGCAGGACCTGCTGGGAACAGGACTCCCTAGGGTACCCCCGGGATTTCCCGGAGGGACTCCTTGACTCACCGGATCACTGCGGAGGCAGACAAGGACCCCATCATTGTAAGTGAGTATATTCTTTATTCTGGTTTGGTTTTCTGGTAGACCGGTCATCTGGAACTGTCTGTAAGTCAGAAGGTGATCTTCTGCGAGGCAGTGTTTGGTATATACTTTGTGGTTAGCACCGTAAGTACATGTTTGGGGACCTTAAGGAAGGAGCTCGCTTTAAGGTCCATCTGGAATTGTGTTGTCTATTTCGGTTTTCTGACTCATGGAGTATGGTATTTAACTCTGGTTCTTGTTACTGCGATTTTGGCTATTTTCCTGGTGGTAATAGTAGGTTCGTGGCATTGTTATAAGAAAGATATCGTTACGGTGTTACACAGTTCGGTTTTCTGACTTCTCGCATGTGGAATTTGACTCTGACTATTGTTACTGTGATTTTGGCAATATTGCTGGTAATAGTAGTTTTGTGGCATCGCTACTGAAAGATATTGCGTGCCCGTATTTTTGTGAGTGATACGTTTTGTGATACGCTTTTGTAAGTAACGTGTGTATTCTGAAAGTGTAAACTGGAAACTGGGGGGGCAAACAAGCAGTGAAATTTTAAAGAAAAGTGTGTTAGGATGTGTTTTAAGTCACTGGAAGGATATTGGAGGATCTGCCGGTGGAAGTGTGAACAGGAAAACATTGATAAAATATCGTAATCAGTGGTGGCCGCTTTATAAGCTGGAATGTGGAGAAAAGTGGCCCCTAAACGGAACTTTAAACTATAATATTTTGCTACAGTTAATGTTGTTTTTTGAGAAGCAGAACAGGATGAAATGTTGTATACTGATGTTTCAGCATCTTGGTGGGAAAAGGTAGGGAATTAAGTTGGCCCCTGACTGAACCTTTGATGTTGGCATTAGAGAAGTACAGGCTGGAGAAAGATAAAGGAAGTGTTAAAAGGGTTGTTGAAAGTGTTAAAGGTGTTTGAAGTTGAATGAGCAGGGAAAGAGGATGTAGGAATGTTAATAGTTCTGCCTCTGCCCGAGGCAGAGATCTTAAAATCATGGGTGTTAGCCCTTTAGGGCAAAGGGACCATGATCGGTCCGAGAGAGTTGTCACAGAAACAGAAAAGAGGTACACTCTTAAAACAACCTGAGTTCATGTGCGAGCTCAGATTGCTGATGGGACCGTTCAGGGAACTGTGGACAATTGCATTCCCCGACCGACCCCCACTAAGACCCGAATCATCCTGAAAATCATGAACGGTTAAGTAAATACTAAAACCTGGATGAATTGGGAATTGAGAATATGCTTCCAACAAGGTCTAAAAGAAAGCCCTATGGAATTTTTGGACCAACTCTGAAATGTAATGAAAATAAATAAATAAATAAATAAATAAATAAATAAATAAAACAAAACGGTTTGGACCTGGCTTTGGAGGACAAATTGACTAGCCTTTTCCTAGGGTAATCAACCCCTGATTTCAACAGGAATAACGGGGACCTGGGGAATCTACCCTAGCGGATCCTCCACTGGTTATAATGAAGCTAGGGGAGGAATGGAAGTGAAATTTCTTATTGCTATGGGCCAACGTATTCAGTTCTAAATCAAGCATTAATGCCTTCACAGAATTATTATGTTAGGGTAAAAGGTGTGTCGTGGTTTAACCTGGCCGGCAGCTAAACACCACGCAGCTGTTCGCTCACCCTCCCCCTCCCCCCTCCCCCATCCAGCGCTGCAATAAAGAATATACCACTTAAAGGAATTTCGGCTTCGATCTTTGAATCAAGGCTAGATAGGATGGGGCTTCAGGCACCTCTTCACCTGAGGAAACACACTGCCATCAGGCACCGCTGTGCCAGACAAGCTTGTTTTGCTAGAACACCCTACTCAGATGCACTGTGGCATTCAAGTGAACTGCTTTCATGCAAATATAACGACTGATGTTACAACCCACCTTGCCTGTGGCACCTGATGAACAGAAGAGTAAGCCACCGCAGCGCTTCAAAACCATCCCTGCACGTGCCGCTCCTTGTCGCTCTCTGGCCTTATCTCATATCCTTATCCACTTCTGTGGAGAGCCTGCCACGGCACCTGCAAAGCAAGACGGACACCTTTCATAGTCACCTTGTGCTACTTGGTCGTTCTGCTCCAACCCAGCTCATGACCAGCCCCTCTTCTTACACAGCTCTTCAGAGTGCAGTTTGCTCCTTTGAGCCTGTGCGAGACACCTGTGAAAGAAAAAGAAACGCATAGGCCGATGCAGCATCCAAAGACACAGCACAACTAGGTAAGTTACTCTCATCTGCTCCCTTACCTCTGCCGCTTACCAGCCCCCAAGGCAGATGCTTCAATCTACCCTCTTCAAACATCTACAACACCTCTAAAAGACAAAGAGGGGATGCCTAGAGGAACAGTGAGACCTACAACACAACAACTGCTACATCTGTTCCTCACTCACCTTGCCAGAGGCAGCTCTGCGTGTGACGTCCCAGGTTGTACACTGCGTTACCTAACCCTTACCGTAACCCTTACCCTAACCCTTCTCACCCTTACCATTACCCAAATCCTTACCTTTACTTTTTCCTTACCCTTACTCTTTCCTTTAACCATAACCTTACCCTTACCCTAATCCTTACCCTTAACCTAACCCTAACCCTAAACCTTACCCCAACCCTTACCCTGACCCTTACATTAACCCTAACCCTTACCCTAAACCTTACACTTACTCTTAACATTAACCTTACACTTAACCTTTAGCTAATACTTAACCTTACGTTTTTCTCACCCTAACCCTATAATTAACCATAACCATTACCCTAACACTTAACCTTACCCTTACAATAAGCCATACAACAACACTTAAATGTACACTTACGCTTACAGTTACCCTAGGAATTACTCGTTCAATTACTCCTACCCTTACCCTTACACTTACCCTTACCCTTCTGCATACCATTACCCTTACCCTAAACCTTACACTTACCCTTATCCTTACCCTAACCCTAACCCTCACCCTTACCATTAACCATACCCTTACTCTTCTCCTTACCCTAAACCTTACCCCAACCCTTACCCTGACCCTTACATTAACCCTAACCCTTATCCTAAACCTTACACTTACTCTTAACCTTAACCTTACCCTTAACCTTAACCTAATCCTTACCCTTACGTTTCCCTCACCATAAGCCTAAAATTTACCCTAACCATTACCCTAACACCCTTACCCTAACCCTTACTCTAACCCTTACAATGGCTTATGGTAAGGTTAAGGGTAAGGTTTATGTTAAGGTTAAGCGTAAGGGTAACGGATAGAGTAAGGGTAAGGGTAAGGTTAAGGGTAACGGTAAGGTTAAGGGTACAAATATGTGTTAGGGTATGGGTTATGGTATGGGTAAGAATTAGGGTAAGTATAAGAGTAAGGGTAAGTGTAAGGGTACAGGTCAGGGTAAGGGTTAGAGTAAGGGTTAGGGTTAGGGTTAGGGTAAGGTTAAGTGTTAGGGTAATGGTTAGGGTTAGTTTTAGGGTTAAAGTCAGGAAAACGTATGCGTAAGTATTAGGTGAATGTTAAGGGTAAGGTTAAGGTTAAGTGTAAGTGTAAGGTTTAGGGTAAGGTTTTCGGTTAATGTAAGGGTCAGGGTAAGGGTTGGGGTAAGGTTTAGGGTAAGGGTTAGGTTAAGGATAAGTGTTAGGGTAAGGTTAATGGTAACTGTAAGTGTAAAGGTAAGGGTTAGGGTAAGGGTAAGAATAAGGGTATGGGTAATGGTAAGGATGAGGGTTAGGATAAGGGTAAGTGTAAGGTTTAGATTTAGGCTAAGGGTAAGTGTAGCAGAAAGGGTAAGCTTTACGGTAAGGTTTAAGGTTTAGGGTTAGGTTAAGGGTAAAGGTAAGGTTAAGGGTACGGGTCACGGTAAAGGTTAGAGTAAGGGTTTGTGTAAGGGTAAGGGTAAGGGTTAGGATAAATGTAAGGGTGCTGCACAGAATTATCTGAGAATGAAAGCTGCTTTCCAGTAATTCAGAAAGCCAAGTTACGTCTCAGCCTTGAGCATCTCGGGCTTTTGGGCCTGTCTGTAACATTTGGCACCAGCACTAATACTTCTTTTGGCATATGTTTAGCGTTTGGGGCCTGTGTCTGGGATTTGGGCCCTGTCTCGAACCACTGGGGCTTTGTCCTGGGTTTTGGAGCCTGCCTCTAGAGTTCAGGGCCTGTGATTAGGCTTTTGGGGTCTGTGTCTGGGGGCCGGTATCTGAGGGTAAGGGGGGAGCTGCTTGTAGACCCTTGGGGCCAGCATTGAGGGGGTTGGGAGCTGACTCTACACCTTTGGGGCCTGCTTCTGGGGGCGGGGGGGGGGGTTGAGACCAGCATCTGGGGGAGGGGTGGGAGCTCTTTGTATTCCTTTGGAGCCTGTGTTGGGGGGGGGGGGGGGGGGGCGGAAGGGGAGGGTTGGTTGGGAGCTGCTTGTACACTGTTGGAGCCTGGGTTGAGGGAGGAGGTTTGGAGCTGCTTCTACACCTTTGGGCCTGGCATCGGGGGTAGGGGGTTGGGTGCTGGTTGTAGGGGCCTGTGTTTGGGGGGGGGGGCTTGGGACCTGCGTCTGGGGGAGGGGTGGGAGCTGCTTGTACACCTTTGGGGCCTGCATGTGTGGGGGGTCAGGGCCTGTGTCTAGCGGGCTGGGAACTGCTTGTACAATGTAGGAATCTGTTTCTGCAGGGTGGCTGGGAGCTGTTTGTACAACTTTGGGGCCAGCATCTGGGGGTGGCTGGGAGCTGCCTGTACACTGTAGGGGCCTGTGTTTGTGGGGGGCTTGGGGGCCTCCCTCGGGGGGGGAGGGGAGGGTTGGGAGCTGCTTGTATAGGGTAGGGGGCCTGCCTGGCAGGGGTTGGGAGCTGCTTGTAGAATTTGGGTCGCTGTGTCTGGGGGGGCGGCTGGGGCCTGTGTCTCAGGGGTGTTGGGAACTGGTTGTACACCTTTGGGTCCTGTCTCTGGGGGGGAGCTACTTGTACACTTTTGGGGTCTGTATTTGAGGGGGGTTGGGAGCTGCTTGTGCACTTTTGGACCTATGTTTAGGGGGGTTGGGAGTTGCTTGTGCATTCTAGGTGCCTCCCTTTTGAGAAGGGTTGGGGCCTGCATCTGTGGGTGGTTGGGAGCTGCTTGTACACTATAGGGGCCATGGTCTTGGAGGGGGGTCTGGGCTGTTTATACACCTTTGTGGCCTGTGTTTGGGGGGGGGGGTGGGCCTGTGCCTGGGGAAGTTGGGAGCTGTTTGTTCACTCTAGGAGCCTCCATTTGGGGGTCTTTGGGGCCTCCCTTTGAGGGGAAGGGAGTTGGGAGTTGGTTGTACACCTCCGCATCCCATGTCTTGGGGGGGGTGGGGGGAGTGGGACCGGTCTCTGAAGGGGCGGGTTGTGAGCTGCTTGTACACCTGTGTCGGGGGGGATGGTAGGGGGGGTGGTGGGGGGCGGGCCTGGGTCTTGGGCCAGTGTCTGGGTGGAGTCCAGTTCTTGGGAGGGGGTGGTGGGGTAGGAGCTGCTTGTGGGCAGTTGGGGTCTGCATCTGGGTGTGGTTGGTGCCTGCTTCTGTTGGCAGTTTGGGGCATGCTTGTAGACTTGTGCAGCCTGGGTTTGGGGGCTTTTCTGTAACGTTTGGGGCCTGCATTTTTGCTTTGGGATGCATCTTGAGCTTTTGAGGCCTAGCAGTAGCATTTGGGGCCTGCATCTGGGGCTTTTCTGTAGCATTTTGGTTGCGTATTTGTGATTTGGGGCCTGTATCGTGGGTTTTGCCTTTTTTGTAGTTTCCATCTTTGTGTGTGTGTGTTTCGTTGTTGGTTGTCTGGGGTTAGGGGCAGTTTGGGGTTTGGATTAAGGTCAGTGTCATTAGCGTTAGGGGGTTGATAATAAGGGTTAGGGTTGTGGTTAGAGTTGCTATGTTTAAGGGGAATAAGGACTTCAGGGTAAGGGGATCAAGGTTGTGGGAATAAAAATGTTGTTTTTGCGCAGTTACATCCTGTAGAGGGAAGGAAGGTGGTATTGAGATATGCTTGCAGTGATAAGACAGCTTAACAGTGTGAAATGAGTTCATCTGATTCGTGTCAATATGGAACAATGCTAGGGCCGCATGATATGATGAAAAGTCTGAGAAAACCAGAGTGGTTAATGTATATAGTTCTTGTATCTTGCAAAGGAATGGTCCATCAATTCGGGTCAATAGGGGATAAGAGAACAAAGGGGTTTCAGAATAACTGCTAACTATTACAACTGTTGATGGGACACTATGCAAGTGTCTGCCATCCAGCCAAGATGGACAAAGGAGATGGACAAGAGAAAAGCCTGGGAGGAAGACTACGAGCCTTCAGTACGAGCGGCCCCCAGAGGGACCACCGGAGACTGATAACGCCTGCACCAGTGGGAGGGTTTGGATTCTGGGAACTAATTAGAATAACCCTGCCTTTTGTAGAAGTAGTAATGAATATGTATTAGCCTAGCAGCATAAAAACCAGCCGCCTGATGTAACTTGTGTGCGTCTTGGTGGAGCAGAGACTCCTGGCGCACCCAGCGCTGCTTGCTTACCTCTATTCATTTAATAAATTGTAAATTTCAATTGCAATCCTATTTGGGACCCAGTCATTTATTACAAGTGGGCGCTCGTCCGGGAGGGCTTTGGTTCCTGATTTCTGGTTTGATCTAGGAGAGGCACCCCCACCATTTGGTGGCTGCTGTTTGAGTCAGGTCGGAACTAATGGCATCTTAAACCTGAATAAAGGTAAGCAAAGTTTCTGATTCTTTTTTTCAGCTCCCTTGCCAGCTGCAGCACTATATTTTGCCCGTAATTGTGTGTGTGAAGATCCGAACGAAGATGACGGAGTCGTAAGCATTTAAAGCGTATACCGTTCGGTTGGGTGGGGTTCGGTTGCCTGTGTGTGTAAGAGTGTGACTGGGATGGAACTTAGTTCCGAAGCGATTGTGGAGGTCTTCTAACCGCGTTTTCAATCTCCCGTGAGGGACTTGGCTGGTGAAGGACCGAAGGGATTCCTATAGGATTTGTGGGTGTGTGATAGGTCCTCGACCCCCTGCAAGACACTCTTACTAAGGTAACCAAGGGCTGTGGGAATTGCCATAGTAAAATTCCTAGATGGGTCAGACAAAATCGAAGACCAGAGACCAGAAGAAAGGGAGCAAATTACCAGTCATACCACCAGAAAGTCCATTAGGAATAACGATTAGAAATTGGAATGATAGGGACCCCAGAAAAGGAAAAAGTAAATTAAAAATGGTCCAGGATTGTGTGACAGAATGGCCAAAGGAGCCTTTAAGACTACATGTCTTTTGGCCTGTTTTTGGATCCTTCGAAGACTGGATTTGCCAGGCCTTAAATATCCATGTTAATTCAAAGGAAGCTTTTAGCCAGGAAGAAAGTGATTATGCAGGATTATGGATCAGGAGGACTTCACGTCCTTTTCCAGCCTCAATATTTACACTAAAAGCAGGTAAGAAATTTGAAGAACAAGAAGAACATGAAAAAGAAAAAGAAGATAAACGTGAGCCGTTGGATAAGCTACCACCTCCATATCCTAACAATCCACCCCCGGCAGCTCCCCCTCCGGTGGCTGTGGTATCGCCAGCAGTACCACCGTTGCCCCAGCTTCCACCACCAACAGCACCAGAATTAGACCGACCTCCGGCCGCATGCAGGAGAAGTAGGACGGACGTATCTGAGAGGGCTTCTCTATATCCCTTAAGGGAGGTAACTGGTGTATAACTGGTGCGCGTCTTGGTGGAGCAGAGACTCCCGGCGTACCCAGCACTGTTTGCTTACCTCTATTCATTCAGTGAATTGTAAACTTTGATTGTAATCCTATTTGGGACTTTTATTTATTATAACAGACAAGCTTGTAAAACGCAGACAACCAGAATCCTTACAGCAATTAGGTGGAAATCACGGCGTAAGAAACATTACCACCTCAAAGAGTAAAAACCTCAAAAGAAATGTGACTTGTAACAGGCCAGCAGCTGTGTATTTTCTGTGAAGCACCAGCTAGATTATGAACCTTGAATAGCACAGTTAAAGGGGAAACAGGGGAGGGTCCCGGTCCTCGGCAGAAAAAAAAAGTGTATAAACTGTGTATGGAATTAGTAGGCACCCTCCTGCTTGTGGGACACCCGCCATTGTAATCTCGAATAATAATGCTACTGTACTGAGATCCTCGACTCAGCCTATGCTATTTGCTACAGATTGATTCAGGGTTTTAAGGTTTCAGGGATTGGGCACTAGGGTTGGGTTTCAGGGTAAGGGGTTTCAGGGTTTATGTTTAGGATTTTAAGGTTTTTAGGGTTGGAGTTTTAACGGTTAGGGTTTTAAGGATTTGGGGGTTAGGGTTTTAAGGGTTTCAGGGTTAGCGTGTTAGGGTATTAGAGTTTTTTGGGTTGTAGTGTTGATATGTTTTTTAGGGTTAGAGTCCTAAGGTTTTATTTTTGGTCAGTTATTTACGGTTAGGGTTTTAAGATCTTTTTTTTTTTTTTTTTTTTTTCAGGTTAGGTTCTCCAGGTCCAGGGTTTTGAGTATCCTAATTTTGGGGGTTTGGATTTTGAGCATCTTAATTTTGGGGGTTAGGCTTTTGTGTGCCCTAATTTTTTGGGATCGGCTTTCAAGCATCCTAAGTAGTTGGGTTAGGGTTTTGAGCATCTTAATATTTTGGGTCTGGGTAATGAGCATCCTCAGTTTTCAGGATAGGGTTTTGAGCATCTTAATGTTTCCAGGATAGGGTTTGGAGCATCCTAGTGTTTTGGGTTGGGGCTTTGAGCGTCCTAATGTTTTTGGGTTAGGGTTTGGAGCGTCCTAAATTTTGAGGATAGGGTTCTGAGCATCTCAGTGTTTCCAGGATAGGGTTTTGAGCGTCCTAAGTTTTTGGGATAGGTCTTTGAGCTTCCTAATGTTTTCCGGATAGGGTTTGGAGCATCTTAATGTTTTGGGTTTGGGTTTTGAGCGTCCGAATGTTTTTGGGTTAGGGCTTGGAGCGTCCTGTTTTCGGGATAGGGTTTGGAGCGTCCTAGTGTTTTCGGGATAGGGTTTTGAGCGTCCAAAGTTTTTGGGTTTGGGTTTTGAGCGTCCAAAGTGTTATAAGTTTCCCCCTTAATTAATTTTCAGAGAGCATTGTATTAATCATAGAAAGGAATTTATTGAGAAAGCAAACATCAAGCAAAACAGCACTGGGCAGCCGGGGAGTCTCAGCTCCGCCAACGGCACGCACCTCACCCCCGCCAAGGTCCCTTTTTATATCTTGCTAATTCCGGGATTACGCATCCTGGTATATTCTGCGACTGCGCGCACTGTTGCGCGGAAAAGAATTTTTAAGAATTTAAATCTCTTTAAAAAGAAAATTAAGCAAAAGAATTTTCATAGTGTCTAGGCAAGCATTATGCAGCTCCTTACTTCAGCAGGGAGCTTTCGCAACTCCCGCTCCTCAAACAGAACTCCTTGTTTTTATAATACAAAAGACAATGAACAAACATTTATGGTGTATTACCCTAAGTTTTTGGGTTAGGGTTTTTTGCGTCTTAATGTTTTGGGGTTAGGGTTTGGAGCGCCCTAAGTTTTTGGGCTAGGGCTTTGAGCATTCCTAACGTTTTGGGTTGGGTTTGGGTTTTGAGCATCCTAAGATTTTGGGTTGGGGGTTTTAGGCATAGGTCTTCAGGGGTTTAGTGTGGTAAATAGTTTGGGTTAGGTCTGTAGGGGTTTTGAGGTTTTTTGGATGTTAGGGCTTGAGGCTTTTTTTGTAAGGGCGGTGAGGGTTCCAGTGAGTGCTGGTAAATGCAGTTCTCGAGCACTCGGCCTGTGATTGGCCATGCTGGCTGTGCGGGGAATGCTGGTAGGTGTAGTTTTCCGGCAGTGGGAGGCCATGTTGTGTGCCCAGAGCATGCCGGGAGATGTAGTTCTCGGGACTCCAGACTTTCGGGAGGCCATGTTGCGTACCCAGAGTATGCCGGGAAATGTAGTTTTTGGATTCGGGATTTCCGGGAAGCCATGTTGAATGCCCAGAGCGTACCGGGAGATGTAGTTCTCGGGAACTAGGGTTAGGGTTAGGGGCTAGGGCTGGGGCTAGAGTTAGGGTTTCGGGTGAGGGTTGGGGTTGGGGGTTATTGTTAGGGTTAGGGCTAGGGTTAGGGGTTAGGGTTAGGGTTAGGATTAGGGTTAGGGTTAGGGGTTAGTGTTAGGGTTAGGGTTAGAGGGTTAGGGTTGTTAGTGTTAGGATTAGGGTTAGGGTTAGGGTTAGGGTTAAGGTTAGGGTTAGGGTTAGGGTTAGGGTTAGGGTTAGGGTTAGGGTTAGGGTTAGGGTTAGGGTTAGGTTTAGGTTTAGGGTTAGGGTTAGGTTTAGGGTTAGGGTTAGGGTAAGGTTTAGGGTTCTGTTTGGATTAGGGTTAGGGTTAGGGTTAGGGTTAGTGTTAGGAATAGTGTTAGGGTTAGGGTTAGGGTTACGTTAGGGTTAGGTTTAGGGTAAGGGTTAGGGTTAGGTTTAGCTTTAGTGTTCGGGTTAGGGTTAGGGTTAGGGTTAGGATTAGGGTTTGAGCGTTAGGTTTAGATCCGCGGGCAGCCGTTAGGGTTAGGGTTAGGTTTAGGGTTGGGTTAGTGTTAGGGTTAGGTTAGGGTTAGGTTTAGTTTCTGACTACAGTAACTCGATCATCCAATAAAAATCATCCTTATTGTCTTTAGCAAAGCAATGGCTTCTATACCATCAATTAATTGTACATGCCCTTGGAAAAAGCCAAGGCAATACCTCCCTTGCTTGGAGCTGTATCCAAACGCAGTAATGTATACAATCTTTAGCAGCAGCTATTATTAGAGACAGGGAGAAGGAGGAACTTTGCCCACTGAAATTCGAAAATTTATTTGGGATAATGCTTCAGAATTTGAAAAAGATTTTCAAGCATGGTTGCAATTAGTCAACTTTACCCTTTATGCAGAAAATGATCAAATTGTGTCCTTTATACTTACTATAAGTAATGCCACCGTATACAATGTATAGCCAATCATTGCATTAGGACTCAATCATAATGGAACTATACTTTATCCTAAAGGGCATAAAGTGTGGGCCCATCAAAAGGGAGGAAAGTGGCAAACAATTGATGTAAATGCATGCATTGTGCGTGAACAAAAAAGTTCCATCTGTGAAAGTAACACGCTGGAATCCCAAGACATTTGTCTTGACACTGAGCAAAATATTTGCCACGTTGAGATATATCCTAATGAAACCCTTGATACTGTACTTGTATATATTGGGAAAGGTTGTGTTTGCATGAGAAGTCATTGTGATTCTATAGTCGTAGATAATGCTGTGGTAGATACCAGTAATCACTTTAATGTTTGTGTTTGCAATTTTATCAAAATCTCAACCATATCACACTATCAGGTAGACCTGCGCAACAGGTATAAGGCCCTGGAGGCCGAAAGGCAATCGATGGATGGAAAAGGCTATAATCCCTCTCCACCAGAGATATTGGCAGGGTTGGAAAAGCCAACCCCCCCGTATAGTGACCACAGGCAGCAGGAAGAAAAGGTGAGTTTTAGTTGTGGGTGATTTATCAATCAGCGGAACAGAGGGTCCAATATGTAGAAGGGACCCTCCTCTAAGGGAAATCTGCTGCCTTCCTAGGGCCTGGGTTAGGACATCACAAGGAGGCTTCCCAGCTTGGTTCAACCGTCAGACTATTACCGATTGCTCGTCCTATATCTGGGAGGAGAAGGAGTGGCAACGCATAGCCTGTGAGCAATCAAAAGGGACTTCAAGGATTTGTCAATTTGTCAAAACTCAACGAAACACAACGGAAACCACAAAACACGTCAAAAACACCCCAAAAGCGAACCGAATCAGAAGAAAAAAAGTGATTTAACAACCCAAAAAACCCTTAAACCTACCTGATGTTTTCCTAAACGTACAATCCACTCCCAACGACCAGAAAACCCAATGGAAACCCAAAAAAAACAAATGGAGACCTCAAAACACGTCAAAAACACCCCAAAAAAGAATGGGATAACCCCCAAAAACGAAAGAAAACCCCCCAAAAATAGATCCACCCCAAAAAAAGCCTAAACCTACCTGAAGTTCTCCAAAACCCACAATTTACACTTTTCCACCACCATGACAACAGAAAACGCAATGAAACCCAACAGAGACCCCAAAACATGTCAAAAACACCCCAAAAAAGAACGGGATCACCCCCAAAACTGGAAGAAAATTGCCCCCCAAAGAATTTACAATTTTCACCATGATGACCAACATGAACCAAACGAAAACCCAAAAGGAGACACCAAAACACGTCAAAAACACCCCAAAAAAGAAAGGGATCACCCGTAAACTGGAAGAAAATCCCCAAAAAGCACAGATCCAATCCCAAAACCAACCTAAACCTACCTGATGTTCTCCAAATCCCACAAATTTACCCTTTTCCACCATGATGACCACGGAAAACACAACGAAACCCAATGGAGACCCCAAAACACGTAAAAAACACCCCAAAAATGAATTGGATAAGCCCCCCCCCAAAAAAAAAAACAGAAGAAAACACCATATATCGTGAATCCACCCCAAAAGTCCCCCTAAACCTACCTGATGTTCTCCAAAACCCACTATTTACACTTTTCCACCATGATGACCACGGAAAACCCAATGAAACCCAACGGAGAACCCAAAACATGTCAGAAACACCCCAAAAAAGAACGGGATCACCCCAAAATTGGAACAAAATCCCCCAAAACCATAGATCCACTCCAAAAACACCCTAAATCTACCTGATGTTCTCCAAAACCCACAATTTACACTTTTCCACCATGATGACCACGGAAAACCCAACGAAACCCAACGGAGACCCCAAAACACGTCAAAAACACACCAAAAATGAATTGGATCACCCCCCCCCCCAAAAAAAAACAGAAGAAAACCCCATATATCATGAATCCACCCCAAAAGTCCCCCAAAACCTACCTGATGTTCTCCAAAACCCACTATTTAAACTTTTCCACCATGATGACAACGAGAAACCCAATGAAACCCAACGGAGACCCCAAAACACGTCAAAAACACGCTGAAAAACAACTGGATAACTAGAAACAACAGAAGAAAACCCTAAAAACCATGAATCTGCCCCAAAAGTCCTCATAAACCTACCTGATGTTCTCCAAAACCCACAATTTACACTTTTCCACCATGATGACCACGGAAAACCCAACGAAATCCAACGGAGAACCCAAAACACGTCCAAAACACCCCAAACAAGAACAGGATCACCCCCAAAACCAAAGAAAACCCCAAAAAGCACGGATCCAATCCCAAAACCACTCTAAACGTACCTGATGTTCTCCAAATCCAAATGTCCACTCCCAACCACCATAAAACCCATTAGGAACTCAACGAAACCCAACGGAAACCCCAAAAACACCTCAAAAACACCCCAAAAAAGAACTGGATCAGAAGAAAAAACACCAAACACTATGAATTTCCCCGCAAAACCACCCTAAACTCAACTGATCTTCTTCAAAACCCACAATCCACTCCCATTTACCTTAAGGACCAACGAGAATCCAACTAAAACCCAACGGAGACCCCAAAACAAGTCGAAAACACCCCAAACAAGAACGGAATCACCCCCAAAACTGGAAGAAAATCCCCTCAAAACATAGATCCACCCCAAAAAGACACTAAACCTACCTGATGTTCTCCAAAACCCACAATTTACACTTTTCCAACATGATGACCAACAAGAACCCAACAAAACCAACAAAGATCCCAAAACACGTCAAAAACACCCCAAAAATGAATTCGATCACCCCCCCCAAAAAAAAAAAAAAACAGAAGAAAACCCCATATATCATGAATCCACCCCAAAAGTCCCCCTAAACCTACCTGATGTTCTCCAAAACCCACTATTTACACTTTTCCACCATGATGACCACGGAAAACCCAATGAAACCCAACGGAGAACCCAAAACACGTCAAAAACACCCCAAAAAAGAACGGGATCACCCCAAAACTGGAACAAAATCCCCCAAAACCATAGATCCACCCAAAAAACACCCTAAATCTACCTGATATTCTCCAAAACCCACAATTTAAACTTTTCCACCATGATGACCACGAAAAACCAAATGAAACCCAACGGAGACCCCAAAACACGTCAAAAACATGCAAAAAAAACAACTGGATCACTAGAAAAAACAGAAGAAAACTCTAAAAACCATGAATCTGCCCCAGAAGTCCTCATAAACCTACCTGATGTTCTCCAAAACCCACAATTTACACTTTTCCACCATGATGACCACGGAAAACCCAACAAAACCCAACGGAGAACCCAAAACACGTCCAAAACACCCCAAACAAGAACAGGATCACCCCCAAAAACGAAAGAAAACCCCAAAAAGCACGGATCCAATCCCAAAACCACTCTAAACGTACCTGATGTTCTCCAATCCAAATGTCCACACCCAACCACCATAAAACCCATTAGGAACTCAACGAAACCCAACGGAAACCCCAAAAACACCTCAAAAACACCCCAGAAAAGAACTGGATCAGAAGAAAAAACACCAAACACTATGAATTTCCCCGCAAAACCACCCTAAACTCACCCGATCTTCTTCAAAACCCACAATCCACTCCCATTTACCTTAAGGACCAACGAGAATCCAACTAAAACCCAACGGAGACCACAAAAAGGGTCAAAAACACCCCAAACAAGAACGTAATCACCCCCAAAACTGGAAGAAAATCCCCCCAAAAACATAGATCCATCCCAAAACTACACTAAACCTAACTGATGTTCTCCAAAACCCACAATTTACACTTTTCCAACATGATGACCAACAAGAACCCAACAAAACCCAACGGAGACCCCAAAACACATCAAAAACACACCAAAAAAGAACGGGATCACCCCAGAAAAAGAGAAAAAAAAAACAAATACCATGAATCCACCCCAAAAGTCCCCCTAAACCTACCTGATGTTCTCCAAAACCCACAATTTACCCTTTTCCACCATGATGCCAACGGAAAACCCAACGAAACCCAACGGAGAACCCAAAACACATCAAAAACACCACAAACAAGAACGGAATCACCCCCAAAACTGGAACAAAATCCCCAAAAAGCACGGATCAAATCCCAAAAAACACCCTAAATCTACCTGATGTTCTCCAAAACCCGCAATTTACACTTTTCCAGCATGATGACCACGGAAAACCCAACGAAATCCAACGGAGAACCCAAAACACGTCCAAAACACCCCAAAAAAGAACAGGATCACCCCCAAAAACGAAAGAAAACCCCAAAAAGCACGGATCCAATCCCAAAACCACTCTAAACGTACCTGATGTTCTCCAAATCCAAATGTCCACTCCCAACCACCATAAAACCCATTAGGAACTCAACGAAACCCAACGGAAACCCCAAAAACACCTCAAAAACACCCCAGAAAAGAACTGGATCAGAAGAAAAAACACCAAACACTATGAATTTCCCCGCAAAACCACCCTAAACTCACCTGATCTTCTTCAAAACCCACAATCCACTCCCATTTACCTTAACGACCAACGAGAATCCAACTAAAACCCAACGGAGACCCCAAAACAAGTCGAAAACACCCCAAACAAGAACAGGATCACTCCCAAAAACGAAAGAAAACCCCAAAAAGCACGGATCCAATCCCAAAACCACTCTAAACGTACCTGATGTTCTCCAAATCCAAATGTCCACTCCCAACCACCATAAAACCCATTAGGAAATCAACGAAACCCAACGGAAACCCCAAAAACACCTCAAAAACACCCCAAAAAAGAACTGGATCAGAAGAAAAAACACCAAACACTATGAATTTCCCCGCAAAACCACCCTAAACTCACCTGATCTTCTTCAAAACCCACAATCCACTCCCATTTACCCTAACGACCAACGAGAATCCAACTAAAACCCAACGGAGACCCCAAAACAAGTCGAAAACACCCCAAACAAGAACAGGATAACCCCTAAAAAAGAAAGAAAACCCCCAAAACCATAGATCCACCCCAAAACCACACTAAACCTACCTGATGTTCTCCAAATCCCAAAGTCCACTCCCAACAAACTTAAAACACATTAGGAAATCAACGAAACGCAACGGAAACCCCAAAACACGTCAAAAACACCACAAAAAAAAGCGGGATCACCCCCAAAACCGAAAGAAAACCCTAAAAGCCGTTGATCCACCCCAAAAGTCCCCCTAAACCTACCTGATGTTCTCCAATACCCACAATTTACACGTTTTCACCATGATGAGCAACAAGAACCCAACAAAACCCAACGGAGACCCCAAAATATGTCAAAAACACCCCAAAAAAGAATGGGACCACCCCAAAAACAGAAGAAAACGCTAAAAAAACAGAAGAATTCAACCAAAACCATAGATTCACCACCCAGAAAAACTTAAACTCACCTGATATTCTCCAAAACCCACAATTTACACTTTTCCAACATGATGATGAACAAGAACCCAACAAAACCCAACGGAGACCCCAAAACACATCAAAAACACACCAAAAAAGGACGGGATCACCCCAGAAAAACAGAAAAAAAAAAAACAAATACCATGAATCCACCCCAAAAGTCCCCCTAAACCTACCTGATGTTCTCCAAAACCCACAATTTACCCTTTTCCACCATGATGCCAACGGAAAACCCAACGAAACCCAACGGAGACCCCAAAACACATCAAAAACACCACAAACAAGAACGAAATCACCCCCAAAACTGGAACAAAATCCCCAAAAAGCACGGATCAAATCCCAAAACCACCCTAAACCTACCTGATGTTCTCCAAAACCCACTATTCAGCCTTTTCCACCAAAATGAACAAGGAAAACACAACGAAACAAAACAGAGACCACAAAACACGTCAAAAACACCCCAAACAAGAACGGAATCACCCCCAAAACTGGAAGAAAATCCCCCAAAAACATAGATCCACCCCAAAAAGACAGTAAACCTACCTGATGTTCTCCAAAACCCGCAATTTACACTTTTCCAACATGATGACCAACAAGAACCCAGCAAAACCCAACGGAGACCCCAAAACACGTCAAAAACACCCCAAAAATGAATTCGATCACCCCCCCAAAAAAAACAGAAGAAAACCCCAAATACCATGAATCCACCCCAAAAGTCCCCCTAAACCTACCTGATGTTCTCCAAAACCCACAATTTACACTTTTCCACCATGATGACCACGGAAAACACAACGAAACCCAACGGAGAACCCAAAACATGTCCAAAACACCCCAAAAAAGAATTGGATCACCCCAAAACTGGAACAAAATCCTCCAAAACCATAGATCCACCCAAAAAACACCCTAAATCTACCTGATGTTCTCCAAAACCCACAATTTAAACTTTTCCACCATGATGACCACGAAAAACCCAATGAAACCCAACGGAGACCCCAAAACACGTCAAAAACATGACAAAAACAACTGGATCACTAGAAAAGCAACAGAAGAAAACCCTAAAAACCATGAATCTGCCCCAGAAGTCCTCATAAACCTACCTGATGTTCTCCAAAACCAACAATTTACACTTTTCCAGCATGATGACCACGGAAAACCCAACAAAACCCAACGGAGAACCCAAAACACGTCCAAAACACCCCAAACAAGAACAGGATCACCCCCCAAAACGAAAGAAAACCCCAAAAAGCACGGATCCAATCCCAAAACCACTCTAAACGTACCTGATGTTCTCCAAATCCAAATGTCCACTCCCAACCACCATAAAACCCATTAGGAACTCAACGAAACCCAACGGAAACCCCAAAAACACCTCAAAAACACCCCAAAAAAGAACTGGATCAGAAGAAAAAACACCAAACACTATGAATTTCCCCGCAAAACCACCCTAAACTCACCTGATCTTCTTCAAAACCCACAATCCACTCCCATTTACCTTAACGACCAACGAGAATCCAACTAAAACCCAACGGAGACCCCAAAACAAGTCGAAAACACCCCAAACAAGAACAGGATAACCCCTAAAAAAGAAAGAAAACCCCCAAAACCATAGATCCACCCCAAAAACACACTAAACCTACCTGATGTTCTCCAAATCCCAAAGTCCACTCCCAACAAACTTAAAACACATTAGGAAATCAACGAAACGCAACGGAAACCCCAAAACACGTCAAAAACACCACAAAAAAAAGCGGGATCACCCCCAAAACCGAAAGAAAACCCTAAAAGCCGTTGATCCACCCCAAAAGTCCCCCTAAACCTACCTGATGTTCTCCAATACCCACAATTTACACTTTTCCATCATGATGACCACGGAAAACCCAACGATACCCAACGGAGAACACAAACCACGTCAAAAACACCCCCAAAAAGAACGGGATCACCCCAAAACTGGAACAAAATACCCCAAAACCATAGATCCACCCAAAAACGACACTAAACCTACCTGATGTTCTCCAAATCCCAAAGTCCACTCCCAACAAACTTAAAACGCATTAGGAAATCCACGAAATGCAACGGAAACCCCAAAACACGTCAAAAACATCACAAAAAAAAGCGGGATCACCACCAAAACCGAAAGAAAACCCTAAAAGCCATTGATCCACTCCAAAAGTCCCCCTAAACCTACCTGATGTTCTCCAATACCCACAATTTACCCGTTTTCACCATGATGAACAACAAGAACCCAACAAAAAACAACGGAGACCCCAAAATATGTCAAAAACACCCCAAAAAAGAATGGGACCACCCCAAAAACGGAAGAAAACACTAAAAAAAAAAACCAGAAGAATTCAACCAAAACCATAGATTCACCTCCCAAAAAAACTTAAACTCACCTGATATTCTCCAAAACCCACAATTTACACTTTTCCAACATGATGCCAACGGAAAACCCAACGAAACCCAACGGAGAACCCAAAACACATCAAAAACACCACAAACAAGAACGGAATCACCCCCAAAACTGGAACAAAATCCCCAAAAAGCACGGATCAAATCCCAAAACCACCCTAAACCTACCTGATGTTCTCCAAAACCCACTATTCAGCCTTTTCCACCAAAATGAACAAGGAAAACACAACGAAACAAAACAGAGACCACAAAACACGTCAAAAACACCCCAAACAAGAACGGAATCACCCCCAAAACTGGAAGAAAATCCCCCAAAAACACAGATCCACCCCAAAAAGACAGTAAACCTACCTGATGTTCTCCAAAACCCGCAATTTACACTTTTCCACCATGATGACCACGGAAAACCCAACGAAACCCAACGGAGACCCCAAAACACGTCAAAAACACCCCAAAAAAGAACTGGATCAGAAGAAAAAACACCAACAACTATGAATTTCCCCGCAAAACCACCCTAAACTCACCTGATCTTCTTCAAAACCCACAATCCACTCCCATTTACCTTAAGGACCAACGAGAATCCAACTAAAACCCAACGGAGACCCCAAAAAGGGTCAAAAACACCCCAAACAAGAACGGAATCACCCCCAAAACTGGAAGAAAATCCCCTCAAAACATAGATCCACCCCAAAAAGACACTAAACCTACCTGATGTTCTCCAAAACCCACAATTTACACTTTTCCAACATGATGACCAACAAGAACCCAACAAAACCAACAAAGATCCCAAAACACGTCAAAAACACCCCAAAAATGAATTCGATCACCCCCCCCCCCAAAAAAAAAACAGAAGAAAACCCCATATATCATGAATCCACCCCAAAAGTCCCCCTAAACCTACCTGATGTTCTCCAAAACCCACTATTTACACTTTTCCACCATGATGACCACGGAAAACCCAATGAAACCCAACGGAGAACCCAAAACACGTCAAAAACACCCCAAAAAAGAACGGGATCACCCCAAAACTGGAACAAAATCCCCCAAAACCATAGATCCAC
The DNA here is from genome assembly GCF_964211825.1 of Aythya ferina. Taxonomy (NCBI): domain Eukaryota; kingdom Metazoa; phylum Chordata; class Aves; order Anseriformes; family Anatidae; genus Aythya; species Aythya ferina. The sequence goes on from NC_140300.1 coordinate 77,854,763, forward strand.
CCAAAAAACACCCTAAATCTACCTGATATTCTCCAAAACCCACAATTTAAACTTTTCCACCATGATGACCACGAAAAACCAAATGAAACCCAACGGAGACCCCAAAACACGTCAAAAACATGCAAAAAAAACAACTGGATCACTAGAAAAAACAGAAGAAAACTCTAAAAACCATGAATCTGCCCCAGAAGTCCTCATAAACCTACCTGATGTTCTCCAAAACCCACAATTTACACTTTTCCACCATGATGACCACGGAAAACCCAACAAAACCCAACGGAGAACCCAAAACACGTCCAAAACACCCCAAACAAGAACAGGATCACCCCCAAAAACGAAAGAAAACCCCAAAAAGCACGGATCCAATCCCAAAACCACTCTAAACGTACCTGATGTTCTCCAATCCAAATGTCCACACCCAACCACCATAAAACCCATTAGGAACTCAACGAAACCCAACGGAAAGCCCAAAAACACCTCAAAAACACCCCAGAAAAGAACTGGATCAGAAGAAAAAACACCAAACACTATGAATTTCCCCGCAAAACCACCCTAAACTCACCCGATCTTCTTCAAAACCCACAATCCACTCCCATTTACCTTAAGGACCAACGAGAATCCAACTAAAACCCAACGGAGACCACAAAAAGGGTCAAAAACACCCCAAACAAGAACGTAATCACCCCCAAAACAGGAAGAAAATCCCCCCAAAAACATAGATCCATCCCAAAACTACACTAAACCAAACTGATGTTCTCCAAAACCCACAATTTACACTTTTCCAACATGATGACCAACAAGAACCCAACAAAACCCAACGGAGACCCCAAAACACATCAAAAACACACCAAAAAAGAACGGGATCACCCCAGAAAAAGAGAAAAAAAAAAACAAATACCATGAATCCACCCCAAAAGTCCCCCTAAACCTACCTGATGTTCTCCAAAACCCACAATTTACCCTTTTCCACCATGATGACAACGGAAAACCCAACGAAACCCAACGGAGAACCCAAAACACGTCAAAAACACCCCAAAAATGAATTCGATCACCCCCCCCCCCCAAAAAAAAAACAGAAGAAAACCCCATATATCATGAATCCACCCCAAAAGTCCCCCTAAACCTACCTGATGTTCTCCAAAACCCACTATTTACACTTTTCCACCATGATGACCACGGAAAACCCAATGAAACCCAACGGAGAACCCAAAACACGTCAAAAACACCCCAAAAAAGAACGGGATCACCCCAAAACTGGAACAAAATCCCCCAAAACCATAGATCCACCCAAAAAACACCCTAAATCTACCTGATATTCTCCAAAACCCACAATTTAAACTTTTCCACCATGATGACCACGAAAAACCCAATGAAACCCAACGGAGACCCCAAAACACGTCAAAAACATGCAAAAAAAACAACTGGATCACTAGAAAAAACAGAAGAAAACTCTAAAAACCATGAATCTGCCCCAGAAGTCCTCATAAACCTACCTGATGTTCTCCAAAACCCACAATTTACACTTTTCCACCATGATGACCACGGAAAACCCAACAAAACCCAACGGAGAACCCAAAACACGTCCAAAACACCCCAAACAAGAACAGGATCACCCCCAAAAACGAAAGAAAACCCCAAAAAGCACGGATCCAATCCCAAAACCACTCTAAACGTACCTGATGTTCTCCAATCCAAATGTCCACACCCAACCACCATAAAACCCATTAGGAACTCAACGAAACCCAACGGAAACCCCAAAAACACCTCAAAAACACCCCAGAAAAGAACTGGATCAGAAGAAAAAACACCAAACACTATGAATTTCCCCGCAAAACCACCCTAAACTCACCCGATCTTCTTCAAAACCCACAATCCACTCCCATTTACCTTAAGGACCAACGAGAATCCAACTAAAACCCAACGGAGACCACAAAAAGGGTCAAAAACACCCCAAACAAGAACGTAATCACCCCCAAAACAGGAAGAAAATCCCCCCAAAAACATAGATCCATCCCAAAACTACACTAAACCAAACTGATGTTCTCCAAAACCCACAATTTACACTTTTCCAACATGATGACCAACAAGAACCCAACAAAACCCAACGGAGACCCCAAAACACATCAAAAACACACCAAAAAAGAACGGGATCACCCCAGAAAAAGAGAAAAAAAAAAACAAATACCATGAATCCACCCCAAAAGTCCCCCTAAACCTACCTGATGTTCTCCAAAACCCACAATTTACCCTTTTCCACCATGATGCCAACGGAAAACCCAACGAAACCCAACGGAGAACCCAAAACACATCAAAAACACCACAAACAAGAACGGAATCACCCCCAAAACTGGAACAAAATCCCCAAAAAGCACGGATCAAATCCCAAAAAACACCCTAAATCTACCTGATGTTCTCCAAAACCCGCAATTTACACTTTTCCACCATGATGACCACGAAAAACCCAACAAAACCCAACGGAGAATTCAAAACACGTCCAAAACACCCCAAACAAGAACAGGATCACCCCCAAAAACGAAAGAAAACCCCAAAAAGCACGGATCCAATCCCAAAACCACTCTAAACGTACCTGATGTTCTCCAAATCCAAATGTCCACTCCCAACCACCATAAAACCCATTAGGAACTCAACGAAACCCAACGGAAACCCCAAAAACACCTCAAAAACACCCCAAAAAAGAACTGGATCAGAAGAAAAAACACCAAACACTATGAATTTCCCCGCAAAACCACCCTAAACTCACCTGATCTTCTTCAAAACCCACAATCCACTCCCATTTACCTTAACGACCAACGAGAATCCAACTAAAACCCAACGGAGACCCCAAAACAAGTCGAACACACCCCAAACAAGAACAGGATAACCCCTAAAAAGGAAAGAAAATCCCAAAAACCATAGATCCACCCAAAAAACAAACTAAACCTTCCTGATGTTCTCCAAAACCCTCAATTTACACTTTTCCAACATGATGACCAACAAGAACCCAACAAAACCCAACGGAGACCCCAAAACACGTCAAAAACACCCCAAAAATGAATTCGATCACCCCCCCCAAAAAAAAACAGAAGAAAACCCCAAATGCCATGAATCCACCCCAAAAGTCCCCCTAAACCTACCTGATGTTCTCCAAAACCCACAATTTACACTTTTCCACCATGATGACCACGGAAAACCCAACAAAACCCAACGGAGACCCCAAAACACGTCCAAAACAACCAAAAAAAGAATTGGATCACCCCAAAACTGGAACAAAATCCCCCAAAACCATAGATCCACTCAAAAAACACCCTAAATCTACCTGATGTTCTCCAAAACCCACAATTTACACTTTTCCACCATGATGACCACGAAAAACCCAATGAAACCCAACGGAGACCCCAAAACACGTCAAAAACATGCCAAAAAACAACTAGATCACTAGAAAAAACAGAAGAAAACTCTAAAAACCATGAATCTGCCCCAGAAGTCCTCATAAACCTACCTGATGTTCTCCAAAACCAACAATTTACACTTTTCCAGCATGATGACCACGGAAAACCCAACGAAATCCAACGGAGAACCCAAAACACGTCCAAAACACCCCAAAAAAGAACAGGATCACCCCCAAAAACGAAAGAAAACCCCAAAAAGCACGGATCCAATCCCAAAACCACTCTAAACGTACCTGATGTTCTCCAAATCCAAATGTCCACTCCCAACCACCATAAAACCCATTAGGAACTCAACGAAACCCAACGGAAACCCCAAAAACACCTCAAAAACACCCCAGAAAAGAACTGGATCAGAAGAAAAAACACCAAACACTATGAATTTCCCCGCAAAACCACCCTAAACTCACCTGATCTTCTTCAAAACCCACAATCCACTCCCATTTACCTTAACGACCAACGAGAATCCAACTAAAACCCAACGGAGACCCCAAAACAAGTCGAAAACACCCCAAACAAGAACAGGATCACTCCCAAAAACGAAAGAAAACCCCAAAAAGCACGGATCCAATCCCAAAACCACTCTAAACGTACCTGATGTTCTCCAAATCCAAATGTCCACTCCCAACCACCATAAAACCCATTAGGAAATCAACGAAACCCAACGGAAACCCCAAAAACACCTCAAAAACACCCCAAAAAAGAACTGGATCAGAAGAAAAAACACCAAACACTATGAATTTCCCCGCAAAACCACCCTAAACTCACCTGATCTTCTTCAAAACCCACAATCCACTCCCATTTACCCTAACGACCAACGAGAATCCAACTAAAACCCAACGGAGACCCCAAAACAAGTCGAAAACACCCCAAACAAGAACAGGATAACCCCTAAAAAAGAAAGAAAACCCCCAAAACCATAGATCCACCCCAAAACCACACTAAACCTACCTGATGTTCTCCAAATCCCAAAGTCCACTCCCAACAAACTTAAAACACATTAGGAAATCAACGAAACGCAACGGAAACCCCAAAACACGTCAAAAACACCACAAAAAAAAGCGGGATCACCCCCAAAACCGAAAGAAAACCCTAAAAGCCGTTGATCCACCCCAAAAGTCCCCCTAAACCTACCTGATGTTCTCCAATACCCACAATTTACACGTTTTCACCATGATGAGCAACAAGAACCCAACAAAACCCAACGGAGACCCCAAAATATGTCAAAAACACCCCAAAAAAGAATGGGACCACCCCAAAAACAGAAGAAAACGCTAAAAAAACAGAAGAATTCAACCAAAACCATAGATTCACCACCCAGAAAAACTTAAACTCACCTGATATTCTCCAAAACCCACAATTTACACTTTTCCAACATGATGATGAACAAGAACCCAACAAAACCCAACGGAGACCCCAAAACACATCAAAAACACACCAAAAAAGGACGGGATCACCCCAGAAAAACAGAAAAAAAAAAAAACAAATACCATGAATCCACCCCAAAAGTCCCCCTAAACCTACCTGATGTTCTCCAAAACCCACAATTTACACTTTTCCACCATGATGACCACGGAAAACCCAACGAAACCCAACGGAGACCCCAAAACACATCAAAAACACCACAAACAAGAACGAAATCACCCCCAAAACTGGAACAAAATCCCCAAAAAGCACGGATCAAATCCCAAAACCACCCTAAACCTACCTGATGTTCTCCAAAACCCACTATTCAGCCTTTTCCACCAAAATGAACAAGGAAAACACAACGAAACAAAACAGAGACCACAAAACACGTCAAAAACACCCCAAACAAGAACGGAATCACCCCCAAAACTGGAAGAAAATCCCCCAAAAACATAGATCCACCCCAAAAAGACAGTAAACCTACCTGATGTTCTCCAAAACCCGCAATTTACACTTTTCCAACATGATGACCAACAAGAACCCAGCAAAACCCAACGGAGACCCCAAAACACGTCAAAAACACCCCAAAAATGAATTCGATCACCCCCCCAAAAAAAACAGAAGAAAACCCCAAATACCATGAATCCACCCCAAAAGTCCCCCTAAACCTACCTGATGTTCTCCAAAACCCACAATTTACACTTTTCCACCATGATGACCACGGAAAACACAACGAAACCCAACGGAGAACCCAAAACATGTCCAAAACACCCCAAAAAAGAATTGGATCACCCCAAAACTGGAACAAAATCCTCCAAAACCATAGATCCACCCAAAAAACACCCTAAATCTACCTGATGTTCTCCAAAACCCACAATTTAAACTTTTCCACCATGATGACCACGAAAAACCCAATGAAACCCAACGGAGACCCCAAAACACGTCAAAAACATGACAAAAACAACTGGATCACTAGAAAAGCAACAGAAGAAAACCCTAAAAACCATGAATCTGCCCCAGAAGTCCTCATAAACCTACCTGATGTTCTCCAAAACCAACAATTTACACTTTTCCAGCATGATGACCACGGAAAACCCAACAAAACCCAACGGAGAACCCAAAACACGTCCAAAACACCCCAAACAAGAACAGGATCACCCCCCAAAACGAAAGAAAACCCCAAAAAGCACGGATCCAATCCCAAAACCACTCTAAACGTACCTGATGTTCTCCAAATCCAAATGTCCACTCCCAACCACCATAAAACCCATTAGGAACTCAACGAAACCCAACGGAAACCCCAAAAACACCTCAAAAACACCCCAAAAAAGAACTGGATCAGAAGAAAAAACACCAAACACTATGAATTTCCCCGCAAAACCACCCTAAACTCACCTGATCTTCTTCAAAACCCACAATCCACTCCCATTTACCTTAACGACCAACGAGAATCCAACTAAAACCCAACGGAGACCCCAAAACAAGTCGAAAACACCCCAAACAAGAACAGGATAACCCCTAAAAAAGAAAGAAAACCCCCAAAACCATAGATCCACCCCAAAAACACACTAAACCTACCTGATGTTCTCCAAATCCCAAAGTCCACTCCCAACAAACTTAAAACACATTAGGAAATCAACGAAACGCAACGGAAACCCCAAAACACGTCAAAAACACCACAAAAAAAAGCGGGATCACCCCCAAAACCGAAAGAAAACCCTAAAAGCCGTTGATCCACCCCAAAAGTCCCCCTAAACCTACCTGATGTTCTCCAATACCCACAATTTACACGTTTTCACCATGATGAACAACAAGAACCCAACAAAACCCAACGGAGACCCCAAAATATGTCAAAAACACCCCAAAAAAGAATGGGACCACCCCAAAAACAGAAGAAAACGCTAAAAAAAAAGAAGAATTCAACCAAAACCATAGATTCACCACCCAGAAAAACTTAAACTCACCTGATATTATCCAAAACCCACAATTTACACTTTTCCAACATGATGACCAACAAGAACCCAACAAAACCCAACGGAGACCCCAAAACACATCAAAAACACACCAAAAAAGAACGGGATCACCCCAGAAAAACAGAAAAAAAAAAACAAATACCATGAATCCACCCCAAAAGTCCCCCTAAACCTACCTGATGTTCTCCAAAACCCACAATTTACCCTTTTCCACCATGATGCCAACGGAAAACCCAACGAAACCCAACGGAGAACCCAAAACACATCAAAAACACCACAAACAAGAACGGAATCACCCCCAAAACTGGAACAAAATCCCCAAAAAGCACGGATCAAATCCCAAAACCACCCTAAACCTACCTGATGTTCTCCAAAACCCACTATTCAGCCTTTTCCACCAAAATGAACAAGGAAAACACAACGAAACAAAACAGAGACCACAAAACACGTCAAAAACACCCCAAACAAGAACGGAATCACCCCCAAAACTGGAAGAAAATCCCCCAAAAACATAGATCCACCCCAAAAAGACAGTAAACCTACCTGATGTTCTCCAAAACCCGCAATTTACACTTTTCCAACATGATGACCAACAAGAACCCAGCAAAACCCAACGGAGACCCCAAAACACGTCAAAAACACCCCAAAAATGAATTCGATCACCCCCCCAAAAAAAACAGAAGAAAACCCAAATACCATGAATCCACCCCAAAAGTCCCCCTAAACCTACCTGATGTTCTCCAAAACCCACAATTTACACTTTTCCACCATGATGACCACGGAAAACACAACGAAACCCAACGGAGAACCCAAAACATGTCCAAAACACCCCAAAAAAGAATTGGATCACCCCAAAACTGGAACAAAAATCCTCCAAAACCATAGATCCACCCAAAAAACACCCTAAATCTACCTGATGTTCTCCAAAACCCACAATTTAAACTTTTCCACCATGATGACCACGAAAAACCCAATGAAACCCAACGGAGACCCCAAAACACGTCAAAAACATGACAAAAACAACTGGATCACTAGAAAAGCAACAGAAGAAAACCCTAAAAACCATGAATCTGCCCCAGAAGTCCTCATAAACCTACCTGATGTTCTCCAAAACCAACAATTTACACTTTTCCAGCATGATGACCACGGAAAACCCAACAAAACCCAACGGAGAACCCAAAACACGTCCAAAACACCCCAAACAAGAACAGGATCACCCCCCAAAACGAAAGAAAACCCCAAAAAGCACGGATCCAATCCCAAAACCACTCTAAACGTACCTGATGTTCTCCAAATCCAAATGTCCACTCCCAACCACCATAAAACCCATTAGGAACTCAACGAAACCCAACGGAAACCCCAAAAACACCTCAAAAACACCCCAAAAAAGAACTGGATCAGAAGAAAAAACACCAAACACTATGAATTTCCCCGCAAAACCACCCTAAACTCACCTGATCTTCTTCAAAACCCACAATCCACTCCCATTTACCTTAACGACCAACGAGAATCCAACTAAAACCCAACGGAGACCCCAAAACAAGTCGAAAACACCCCAAACAAGAACAGGATAACCCCTAAAAAAGAAAGAAAACCCCCAAAACCATAGATCCACCCCAAAAACACACTAAACCTACCTGATGTTCTCCAAATCCCAAAGTCCACTCCCAACAAACTTAAAACACATTAGGAAATCAACGAAACGCAACGGAAACCCCAAAACACGTCAAAAACACCACAAAAAAAAGCGGGATCACCCCCAAAACCGAAAGAAAACCCTAAAAGCCGTTGATCCACCCCAAAAGTCCCCCTAAACCTACCTGATGTTCTCCAATACCCACAATTTACACTTTTCCATCATGATGACCACGGAAAACCCAACGATACCCAACGGAGAACACAAACCACGTCAAAAACACCCCCAAAAAGAACGGGATCACCCCAAAACTGGAACAAAATACCCCAAAACCATAGATCCACCCAAAAACGACACTAAACCTACCTGATGTTCTCCAAATCCCAAAGTCCACTCCCAACAAACTTAAAACGCATTAGGAAATCCACGAAATGCAACGGAAACCCCAAAACACGTCAAAAACATCACAAAAAAAAGCGGGATCACCACCAAAACCGAAAGAAAACCCTAAAAGCCATTGATCCACTCCAAAAGTCCCCCTAAACCTACCTGATGTTCTCCAATACCCACAATTTACCCGTTTTCACCATGATGAACAACAAGAACCCAACAAAAAACAACGGAGACCCCAAAATATGTCAAAAACACCCCAAAAAAGAATGGGACCACCCCAAAAACGGAAGAAAACACTAAAAAAAAAAACCAGAAGAATTCAACCAAAACCATAGATTCACCTCCCAAAAAAACTTAAACTCACCTGATATTCTCCAAAACCCACAATTTACACTTTTCCAACATGATGCCAACGGAAAACCCAACGAAACCCAACGGAGAACCCAAAACACATCAAAAACACCACAAACAAGAACGGAATCACCCACAAAACTGGAACAAAATCCCCAAAAAGCACGGATCAAATCCCAAAACCACCCTAAACCTACCTGATGTTCTCCAAAACCCACTATTCAGCCTTTTCCACCAAAATGAACAAGGAAAACACAACGAAACAAAACAGAGACCACAAAACACGTCAAAAACACCCCAAACAAGAACGGAATCACCCCCAAAACTGGAAGAAAATCCCCCAAAAACACAGATCCACCCCAAAAAGACAGTAAACCTACCTGATGTTCTCCAAAACCCGCAATTTACACTTTTCCACCATGATGACCACGGAAAACCCAACGAAACCCAACGGAGACCCCAAAACACGTCAAAAACACCCCAAAAAAGAACTGGATCAGAAGAAAAAACACCAACAACTATGAATTTCCCCGCAAAACCACCCTAAACTCACCTGATCTTCTTCAAAACCCACAATCCACTCCCATTTACCTTAAGGACCAACGAGAATCCAACTAAAACCCAACGGAGACCCCAAAAAGGGTCAAAAACACCCCAAACAAGAACGGAATCACCCCCAAAACTGGAAGAAAATCCCCTCAAAACATAGATCCACCCCAAAAAGACACTAAACCTACCTGATGTTCTCCAAAACCCACAATTTACACTTTTCCAACATGATGACCAACAAGAACCCAACAAAACCAACAAAGATCCCAAAACACGTCAAAAACACCCCAAAAATGAATTCGATCACCCCCCCCCCCCAAAAAAAAAACAGAAGAAAACCCCATATATCATGAATCCACCCCAAAAGTCCCCCTAAACCTACCTGATGTTCTCCAAAACCCACTATTTACACTTTTCCACCATGATGACCACGAAAAACCAAATGAAACCCAACGGAGACCCCAAAACACGTCAAAAACATGCAAAAAAAACAAATGGATCACTAGAAAAAACAGAAGAAAACTCTAAAAACCATGAATCTGCCCCAGAAGTCCTCATAAACCTACCTGATGTTCTCCAAAACCCACAATTTACACTTTTCCACCATGATGACCACGGAAAACCCAACAAAACCCAACGGAGAACCCAAAACACGTCCAAAACACCCCAAACAAGAACAGGATCACCCCCAAAAACGAAAGAAAACCCCAAAAAGCACGGATCCAATCCCAAAACCACTCTAAACGTACCTGATGTTCTCCAATCCAAATGTCCACACCCAACCACCATAAAACCCATTAGGAACTCAACGAAACCCAACGGAAACCCCAAAAACACCTCAAAAACACCCCAGAAAAGAACTGGATCAGAAGAAAAAACACCAAACACTATGAATTTCCCCGCAAAACCACCCTAAACTCACCCGATCTTCTTCAAAACCCACAATCCACTCCCATTTACCTTAAGGACCAACGAGAATCCAACTAAAACCCAACGGAGACCACAAAAAGGGTCAAAAACACCCCAAACAAGAACGTAATCACCCCCAAAACAGGAAGAAAATCCCCCCAAAAACATAGATCCATCCCAAAACTACACTAAACCAAACTGATGTTCTCCAAAACCCACAATTTACACTTTTCCAACATGATGACCAACAAGAACCCAACAAAACCCAACGGAGACCCCAAAACACATCAAAAACACACCAAAAAAGAACGGGATCACCCCAGAAAAAGAGAAAAAAAAAAACAAATACCATGAATCCACCCCAAAAGTCCCCCTAAACCTACCTGATGTTCTCCAAAACCCACAATTTACCCTTTTCCACCATGATGACAACGGAAAACCCAACGAAACCCAACGGAGAACCCAAAACACGTCAAAAACACCCCAAAAATGAATTCGATCACCCCCCCCCCCCAAAAAAAAAACAGAAGAAAACCCCATATATCATGAATCCACCCCAAAAGTCCCCCTAAACCTACCTGATGTTCTCCAAAACCCACTATTTACACTTTTCCACCATGATGACCACGGAAAACCCAATGAAACCCAACGGAGAACCCAAAACACGTCAAAAACACCCCAAAAAAGAACGGGATCACCCCAAAACTGGAACAAAATCCCCCAAAACCATAGATCCACCCAAAAAACACCCTAAATCTACCTGATATTCTCCAAAACCCACAATTTAAACTTTTCCACCATGATGACCACGAAAAACCAAATGAAACCCAACGGAGACCCCAAAACACGTCAAAAACATGCAAAAAAAACAACTGGATCACTAGAAAAAACAGAAGAAAACTCTAAAAACCATGAATCTGCCCCAGAAGTCCTCATAAACCTACCTGATGTTCTCCAAAACCCACAATTTACACTTTTCCACCATGATGACCACGGAAAACCCAACAAAACCCAACGGAGAACCCAAAACACGTCCAAAACACCCCAAACAAGAACAGGATCACCCCCAAAAACGAAAGAAAACCCCAAAAAGCACGGATCCAATCCCAAAACCACTCTAAACGTACCTGATGTTCTCCAATCCAAATGTCCACACCCAACCACCATAAAACCCATTAGGAACTCAACGAAACCCAACGGAAACCCCAAAAACACCTCAAAAACACCCCAGAAAAGAACTGGATCAGAAGAAAAAACACCAAACACTATGAATTTCCCCGCAAAACCACCCTAAACTCACCCGATCTTCTTCAAAACCCACAATCCACTCCCATTTACCTTAAGGACCAACGAGAATCCAACTAAAACCCAACGGAGACCACAAAAAGGGTCAAAAACACCCCAAACAAGAACGTAATCACCCCCAAAACAGGAAGAAAATCTCCCCAAAAACATAGATCCATCCCAAAACTACACTAAACCAAACTGATGTTCTCCAAAACCCACAATTTACACTTTTCCAACATGATGACCAACAAGAACCCAACAAAACCCAACGGAGACCCCAAAACACATCAAAAACACACCAAAAAAGAACGGGATCACCCCAGAAAAAGAGAAAAAAAAAAACAAATACCATGAATCCACCCCAAAAGTCCCCCTAAACCTACCTGATGTTCTCCAAAACCCACAATTTACCCTTTTCCACCATGATGCCAACGGAAAACCCAACGAAACCCAACGGAGAACCCAAAACACATCAAAAACACCACAAACAAGAACGGAATCACCCCCAAAACTGGAACAAAATCCCCAAAAAGCACGGATCAAATCCCAAAACCACCCTAAACCTACCTGATGTTCTCCAAAACCCACTATTCAGCCTTTTCCACCAAAATGAACAAGGAAAACACAACGAAACAAAACAGAGACCACAAAACACGTCAAAAACACCCCAAACAAGAACGGAATCACCCCCAAAACTGGAAGAAAATCCCCCAAAAACATAGATCCACCCCAAAAAGACAGTAAACCTACCTGATGTTCTCCAAAACCCGCAATTTACACTTTTCCAACATGATGACCAACAAGAACCCAGCAAAACCCAACGGAGACCCCAAAACACGTCAAAAACACCCCAAAAATGAATTCGATCACCCCCCCAAAAAAAACAGAAGAAAACCCCAAATACCATGAATCCACCCCAAAAGTCCCCCTAAACCTACCTGATGTTCTCCAAAACCCACAATTTACACTTTTCCACCATGATGACCACGGAAAACACAACGAAACCCAACGGAGAACCCAAAACATGTCCAAAACACCCCAAAAAAGAATTGGATCACCCCAAAACTGGAACAAAATCCTCCAAAACCATAGATCCACCCAAAAAACACCCTAAATCTACATGATGTTCTCCAAAACCCACAATTTAAACTTTTCCACCATGATGACCACGAAAAACCCAATGAAACCCAACGGAGACCCCAAAACACGTCAAAAACATGACAAAAACAACTGGATCACTAGAAAAGCAACAGAAGAAAACCCTAAAAACCATGAATCTGCCCCAGAAGTCCTCATAAACCTACCTGATGTTCTCCAAAACCAACAATTTACACTTTTCCAGCATGATGACCACGGAAAACCCAACAAAACCCAACGGAGAACCCAAAACACGTCCAAAACACCCCAAACAAGAACAGGATCACCCCCCAAAACGAAAGAAAACCCCAAAAAGCACGGATCCAATCCCAAAACCACTCTAAACGTACCTGATGTTCTCCAAATCCAAATGTCCACTCCCAACCACCATAAAACCCATTAGGAACTCAACGAAACCCAACGGAAACCCCAAAAACACCTCAAAAACACCCCAAAAAAGAACTGGATCAGAAGAAAAAACACCAAACACTATGAATTTCCCCGCAAAACCACCCTAAACTCACCCGATCTTCTTCAAAACCCACAATCCACTCCCATTTACCTTAACGACCAACGAGAATCCAACTAAAACCCAACGGAAACCCCAAAACAAGTCGAAAACACCCCAAACAAGAACAGGATAACCCCTAAAAAAGAAAGAAAACCCCCAAAACCATAGATCCACCCCAAAAACACACTAAACCTACCTGATGTTCTCCAAATCCCAAAGTCCACTCCCAACAAACTTAAAACACATTAGGAAATCAACGAAACGCAACGGAAACCCCAAAACACGTCAAAAACACCACAAAAAAAAGCGGGATCACCCCCAAAACCGAAAGAAAACCCTAAAAGCCGTTGATCCACCCCAAAAGTCCCCCTAAACCTACCTGATGTTCTCCAATACCCACAATTTACACGTTTTCACCATGATGAACAACAAGAACCCAACAAAACCCAACGGAGACCCCAAAATATGTCAAAAACACCCCAAAAAAGAATGGGACCACCCCAAAAACAGAAGAAAACGCTAAAAAAACAGAAGAATTCAACCAAAACCATAGATTCACCACCCAGAAAAACTTAAACTCACCTGATATTCTCCAAAACCCACAATTTACACTTTTCCAACATGATGACCAACAAGAACCCAACAAAACCCAACGGAGACCCCAAAACACATCAAAAACACACCAAAAAAGAACGGGATCACCCCAGAAAAACAGAAAAAAAAAACAAATACCATGAATCCACCCCAAAAGTCCCCCTAAACCTACCTGATGTTCTCCAAAACCCACAATTTACCCTTTTCCACCATGATGCCAACGGAAAACCCAACGAAACCCAACGGAGAACCCAAAACACATCAAAAACACCACAAACAAGAACGGAATCACCCCCAAAACTGGAACAAAATCCCCAAAAAGCACGGATCAAATCCCAAAACCACCCTAAACCTACCTGATGTTCTCCAAAACCCACTATTCAGCCTTTTCCACCAAAATGAACAAGGAAAACACAACGAAACAAAACAGAGACCACAAAACACGTCAAAAACACCCCAGACAAGAACGGAATCACCCCCAAAACTGGAAGAAAATCCCCCAAAAACATAGATCCACCCCAAAAAGACAGTAAACCTACCTGATGTTCTCCAAAACCCGCAATTTACACTTTTCCAACATGATGACCAACAAGAACCCAGCAAAACCCAACGGAGACCCCAAAACACGTCAAAAACACCCCAAAAATGAATTCGATCACCCCCCCAAAAAAAAACAGAAGAAAACCCCAAATACCATGAATCCACCCCAAAAGTCCCCCTAAACCTACCTGATGTTCTCCAAAACCCACAATTTACACTTTTCCACCATGATGACCACGGAAAACACAACGAAACCCAACGGAGAACCCAAAACATGTCCAAAACACCCCAAAAAAGAATTGGATCACCCCAAAACTGGAACAAAATCCTCCAAAACCATAGATCCACCCAAAAAACACCCTAAATCTACCTGATGTTCTCCAAAACCCACAATTTAAACTTTTCCACCATGATGACCACGAAAAACCCAATGAAACCCAACGGAGACCCCAAAACACGTCAAAAACATGACAAAAACAACTGGATCACTAGAAAAGCAACAGAAGAAAACCCTAAAAACCATGAATCTGCCCCAGAAGTCCTCATAAACCTACCTGATGTTCTCCAAAACCAACAATTTACACTTTTCCAGCATGATGACCACGGAAAACCCAACAAAACCCAACGGAGAACCCAAAACACGTCCAAAACACCCCAAACAAGAACAGGATCACCCCCCAAAACGAAAGAAAACCCCAAAAAGCACGGATCCAATCCCAAAACCACTCTAAACGTACCTGATGTTCTCCAAATCCAAATGTCCACTCCCAACCACCATAAAACCCATTAGGAACTCAACGAAACCCAACGGAAACCCCAAAAACACCTCAAAAACACCCCAAAAAAGGACTGGATCAGAAGAAAAAACACCAAACACTATGAATTTCCCCGCAAAACCACCCTAAACTCACCTGATCTTCTTCAAAACCCACAATCCACTCCCATTTACCTTAACGACCAACGAGAATCCAACTAAAACCCAACGGAGACCCCAAAACAAGTCGAAAACACCCCAAACAAGAACAGGATAACCCCTAAAAAAGAAAGAAAACCCCCAAAACCATAGATCCACCCCAAAAACACACTAAACCTACCTGATGTTCTCCAAATCCCAAAGTCCACTCCCAACAAACTTAAAACACATTAGGAAATCAACGAAACGCAACGGAAACCCCAAAACACGTCAAAAACACCACAAAAAAAAGCGGGATCACCCCCAAAACCGAAAGAAAACCCTAAAAGCCGTTGATCCACCCCAAAAGTCCCCCTAAACCTACCTGATGTTCTCCAATACCCACAATTTACACGTTTTCACCATGATGAACAACAAGAACCCAACAAAACCCAACGGAGACCCCAAAATATGTCAAAAACACCCCAAAAAAGAATGGGACCACCCCAAAAACAGAAGAAAACGCTAAAAAAACAGAAGAATTCAACCAAAACCATAGATTCACCACCCAGAAAAACTTAAACTCACCTGATATTCTCCAAAACCCACAATTTACACTTTTCCAACATGATGACCAACAAGAACCCAACAAAACCCAACGGAGACCCCAAAACACATCAAAAACACACCAAAAAAGAACGGGATCACCCCAGAAAAACAGAAAAAAAAAAAACAAATACCATGAATCCACCCCAAAAGTCCCCCTAAACCTACCTGATGTTCTCCAAAACCCACAATTTACCCTTTTCCACCATGATGCCAACGGAAAACCCAACGAAACCCAACGGAGAACCCAAAACACATCAAAAACACCACAAACAAGAACGGAATCACCCCCAAAACTGGAACAAAATCCCCAAAAAGCACGGATCAAATCCCAAAACCACCCTAAACCTACCTGATGTTCTCCAAAACCCGCAATTTACACTTTTCCAGCATGATGACCACGAAAAACCCAACAAAACCCAACGGAGAATTCAAAACACGTCCAAAACACCCCAAACAAGAACAGGATCACCCCCAAAAACGAAAGAAAACCCCAAAAAGCACGGATCCAATCCCAAAACCACTCTAAACGTACCTGATGTTCTCCAAATCCAAATGTCCACTCCCAACCACCATAAAACCCATTAGGAACTCAACGAAACCCAACGGAAACCCCAAAAACACCTCAAAAACACCCCAGAAAAGAACTGGATCAGAAGAAAAAACACCAAACACTATAAATTTCCCCGCAAAACCACCCTAAACTCACCTGATCTTCTTCAAAACCCACAATCCACTCCCATTTACCTTAACGACCAACGAGAATCCAACTAAAACCCAACGGAGACCCCAAAACAAGTCGAACACACCCCAAACAAGAACAGGATAACCCCTAAAAAAGAAAGAAAATCCCAAAAACCATAGATCCACCCAAAAAACACACTAAACCTTCCTGATGTTCTCCAAAACCCTCAATTTACACTTTTCCAAAATGATGACCAACAAGAACCCATCAAAACCCAACGGAGACCCCAAAACACGTCAAAAACACCCCAAAAATGAATTCGATCACCCCCCCAAAAAAAAAAAACAGAAGAAAACCCCAAATGCCATGAATCCACCCCAAAAGTCCCCCTAAACCTACCTGATGTTCTCCAAAACCCACAATTTACACTTTTCCACCATGATGACCACGGAAAACCCAACGAAACCCAACGGAGAACCCAAAACACGTCCAAAACAACCAAAAAAAGAATTGGATCACCCCAAAACAGGAACAAAATCCCCCAAAACCATAGATCCACTCAAAAAACACCCTAAATCTACCTGATGTTCTCCAAAACCCACAATTTACACTTTTCCACCATGATGACCACGAAAAACCCAATGAAACCCAACGGAGACCCCAAAACACGTCAAAAACATGCCAAAAAACAACTGGATCACTAGAAAAAACAGAAGAAAACTCTAAAAACCATGAATCTGCCCCAGAAGTCCTCATAAACCTACCTGATGTTCTCCAAAACCAACAATTTACACTTTTCCAGCATGATGACCACGGAAAACCCAACGAAATCCAACGGAGAACCCAAAACACGTCCAAAACACCCCAAACAAGAACAGGATCACCCCCAAAAACGAAAGAAAACCCCAAAAAGCACGGATCCAATCCCAAAACCACTCTAAACGTACCTGATGTTCTCCAAATCCAAATGTCCACTCCCAACCACCATAAAACCCATTAGGAACTCAACGAAACCCAACGGAAACCCCAAAAACACCTCAAAAACACCCCAAAAAAGAACTGGATCAGAAGAAAAAACACCAAACACTATGAATTTCCCCGCAAAACCACCCTAAACTCACCTGATCTTCTTCAAAACCCACAATCCACTCCCATTTACCCTAACGACCAACGAGAATCCAACTAAAACCCAACAGAGACCCCAAAACAAGTCGAAAACACCCCAAACAAGAACAGGATAACCCCTAAAAAAGAAAGAAAACCCCAAAAACCATAGATCCACCCCAAAAACACACTAAACCTACCTGATGTTCTCCAAATCCCAAAGTCCACTCCCAACAAACTTAAAACACATTAGGAAATCAACGAAACGCAACGGAAACCCCAAAACACGTCAAAAACACCACAAAAAAAAAGCGGGATCACCCCCAAAACCGAAAGAAAACCCTAAAAGCCGTTGATCCACCCCAAAAGTCCCCCTAAACCTACCTGATGTTCTCCAATACCCACAATTTACACGTTTTCACCATGATGAACAACAAGAACCCAACAAAAACCAACGGAGACCCCAAAATATGTCAAAAACACCCCAAAAAAGAATGGGACCACCCCAAAAACAGAAGAAAACGCTAAAAAAACAGAAGAATTCAACCAAAACCATAGATTCACCACCCAGAAAAACTTAAACTCACCTGATATTCTCCAAAACCCACAATTTACACTTCTCCAACATGATGACCAACAAGAACCCAACAAAACCCAACGGAGACCCCAAAACACATCAAAAACACACCAAAAAAGAACGGGATCACCCCAGAAAAACAGAAAAAAAAAAACAAATACCATGAATCCACCCCAAAAGTCCCCCTAAACCTACCTGATGTTCTCCAAAACCCACAATTTACCCTTTTCCACCATGATGCCAACGGAAAACCCAACGAAACCCAACGGAGACCCCAAAACACATCAAAAACACCACAAACAAGAACGGAATCACCCCCAAAACTGGAACAAAATCCCCAAAAAGCACGGATCAAATCCCAAAACCACCCTAAACCTACCTGATGTTCTCCAAAACCCACTATTCAGCCTTTTCCACCAAAATGAACAAGGAAAACACAACGAAACAAAACAGAGACCACAAAACACGTCAAAAACACCCCAAACAAGAACGGAATCACCCCCAAAACTGGAAGAAAATCCCCCAAAAACATAGATCCACCCCAAAAAGACAGTAAACTTACCTGATGTTCTCCAAAACCCGCAATTTACACTTTTCCAACATGATGACCAACAAGAACCCAGCAAAACCCAACGGAGACCCCAAAACACGTCAAAAACACCCCAAAAATGAATTCGATCACCCCCCCAAAAAAAACAGAAGAAAACCCCAAATACCATGAATCCACCCCAAAAGTCCCCCTAAACCTACCTGATGTTCTCCAAAACCCACAATTTACCCTTTTCCACCATGATGACCACGGAAAACACAACGAAACCCAACGGAGAACCCAAAACATGTCCAAAACACCCCAAAAAAGAATTGGATGACCCCAAAACTGGAACAAAATCCTCCAAAACCATAGATCCACCCAAAAAACACCCTAAATCTACCTGATGTTCTCCAAAACCCACAATTTAAACTTTTCCACCATGATGACCACGAAAAACCCAATGAAACCCAACGCAGACCCCAAAACACGTCAAAAACATGACAAAAACAACTGGATCACTAGAAAAACAACAGAAGAAAACCCTAAAAACCATGAATCTGCCCCAGAAGTCCTCATAAACCTACCTGATGTTCTCCAAAACCAACAATTTACACTTTTCCAGCATGATGACCACGGAAAACCCAACAAAACCCAACGGAGAACCCAAAACACGTCCAAAACACCCCAAACAAGAACAGGATCACCCCCCAAAACGAAAGAAAACCCCAAAAAGCACGGATCCAATCCCAAAACCACTCTAAACGTACCTGATGTTCTCCAAATCCAAATGTCCACTCCCAACCACCATAAAACCCATTAGGAACTCAACGAAACCCAACGGAAACCCCAAAAACACCTCAAAAACACCCCAAAAAAGAACTGGATCAGAAGAAAAAACACCAAACACTATGAATTTCCCCGCAAAACCACCCTAAACTCACCTGATCTTCTTCAAAACCCACAATCCACTCCCATTTACCTTAACGACCAACGAGAATCCAACTAAAACCCAACGGAGACCCCAAAACAAGTCGAAAACACCCCAAACAAGAACAGGATAACCCCTAAAAAAGAAAGAAAACCCCCAAAACCATAGATCCACCCCAAAAACACACTAAACCTACCTGATGTTCTCCAAAACCCACAATTTACACTTTTCCAACATGATGACCAACAAGAACCCAACAAAACCCAACGGAGACCCCAAAACACATCAAAAACACACCAAAAAAGAACGGGATCACCCCAGAAAAACAGAAAAAAAAAAAAATACCATGAATCCACCCCAAAAGTCCCCCTAAACCTACCTGATGTTCTCCAAAACCCACAATTTACCCTTTTCCACCATGATGCCAACGGAAAACCCAACGAAACCCAACGGAGAACCCAAAACACATCAAAAACACCACAAACAAGAACGGAATCACCCCCAAAACTGGAACAAAATCCCCAAAAAGCACGGATCAAATCCCAAAACCACCCTAAACCTACCTGATGTTCTCCAAAACCCACTATTCAGCCTTTTCCACCAAAATGAACAAGGAAAACACAACGAAACAAAACAGAGACCACAAAACACGTCAAAAACACCCCAAACAAGAACGGAATCACCCCCAAAACTGGAAGAAAATCCCCAAAAACATAGATCCACCCCAAAAAGACAGTAAACCTACCTGATGTTCTCCAAAACCCGCAATTTACACTTTTCCAACATGATGACCAACAAGAACCCAGCAAAACCCAACGGAGACCCCAAAACACGTCAAAAACACCCCAAAAATGAATTCGATCACCCCCCCAAAAAAAACAGAAGAAAACCCCAAATACCATGAATCCACCCCAAAAGTCCCCCTAAACCTACCTGATGTTCTCCAAAACCCACAATTTACACTTTTCCACCATGATGACCACGGAAAACACAACGAAACCCAATGGAGAACCCAAAACATGTCCAAAACACCCCAAAAAAGAATTGGATCACCCCAAAACTGGAACAAAATCCTCCAAAACCATAGATCCACCCAAAAAACACCCTAAATCTACCTGATGTTCTCCAAAACCCACAATTTAAACTTTTCCACCATGATGACCACGAAAAACCCAATGAAACCCAACGCAGACCCCAAAACACGTCAAAAACATGACAAAAACAACTGGATCACTAGAAAAACAACAGAAGAAAACCCTAAAAACCATGAATCTGCCCCAGAAGTCCTCATAAACCTACCTGATGTTCTCCAAAACCAACAATTTACACTTTTCCAGCATGATGACCACGAAAAACCCAACAAAACCCAACGGAGAACCCAAAACACGTCCAAAACACCCCAAACAAGAACAGGATCACCCCCCAAAACGAAAGAAAACCCCAAAAAGCACGGATCCAATCCCAAAACCACTCTAAACGTACCTGATGTTCTCCAAATCCAAATGTCCACTCCCAACCACCATAAAACCCATTAGGAACTCAACGAAACCCAACGGAAACCCCAAAAACACCTCAAAAACACCCCAGAAAAGAACTGGATCAGAAGAAAAAACACCAAACACTATGAATTTCCCCGCAAAACCACCCTAAACTCACCTGATCTTCTTCAAAACCCACAATCCACTCCCATTTACCTTAACGACCAACGAGAATCCAACTAAAACCCAACGGAGACCCCCAAACAAGTCGAAAACACCCCAAACAAGAACAGGATCACCCCCAAAAACGAAAGAAAACCCCAAAAAGCACGGATCCAATCCCAAAACCACTCTAAACGTACCTGATGTTCTCCAAATCCAAATGTCCACTCCCAACCACCATAAAACCCATTAGGAAATCAACGAAACCCAACGGAAACCCCAAAACACGTCAAAAACACCACAAAAAAAAGCGGGATCACCCCCAAAACCGAAAGAAAACCCTAAAAGCCGTTGATCCACCCCAAAAGTCCCCCTAAACCTACCTGATGTTCTCCAATACCCACAATTTACACGTTTTCACCATGATGAACAACAAGAACCCAACAAAACCCAACGGAGACCCCAAAATATGTCAAAAACACCCCAAAAAAGAATGGGACCACCCCAAAAACAGAAGAAAACGCTAAAAAAACAGAAGAATTCAACCAAAACCATAGATTCACCACCCAGAAAAACTTAAACTCACCTGATATTCTCCAAAACCCACAATTTACACTTTTCCAACATGATGACCAACAAGAACCCAACAAAACCCAACGGAGACCCCAAAACACATCAAAAACACACCAAAAAAGAACGGGATCACCCCAGAAAAACAGAAAAAAAAAACAAATACCATGAATCCACCCCAAAAGTCCCCCTAAACCTACCTGATGTTCTCCAAAACCCACAATTTACCCTTTTCCACCATGATGCCAACGGAAAACCCAACGAAACCCAACGGAGAACCCAAAACACATCAAAAACACCACAAACAAGAATTGGATCACCCCAAAACTGGAAGAAAATCCTCCAAAACCATAGATCCACCCAAAAAACACACTAAATCTACCTGATGTTCTCCAAAACCCGCAATTTACACTTTTCCAACATGATGACCAACAAGAACCCAGCAAAACCCAACAGAGACCCCAAAACACGTCAAAAACACCCCAAAAATGAATTCGATCACCCCCCCAAAAAAACCAGAAGAAAACCCCAAATACCATGAATCCACCCCAAAAGTCCCCCTAAACCTACCTGATGTTCTCCAAAACCCACAATTTACACTTTTCCACCATGATGACCACGGAAAACACAACGAAACCCAACGGAGAACCCAAAACATGTCCAAAAAAACCCAAAAAAGAATTGGATCACCCCAAAACTGGAACAAAATCCTCCAAAACCATAGATCCACCCAAAAAACACCCTAAATCTACCTGATGTTCTCCAAAACCCACAATTTAAACTTTTCCACCATGATGACCACGAAAAACCCAATGAAACCCAACGGAGACCCCAAAACACGTCAAAAACATGACAAAAACAACTGGATCACTAGAAAAACAACAGAAGAAAACCCTAAAACCATGAATCTGCCCCAGAAGTCCTCATAAACCTACCTGATGTTCTCCAAAACCAACAATTTACACTTTTCCAGCATGATGACCACGGAAAACCCAACAAAACCCAACGGAGAACCCAAAACACGTCCAAAACACCCCAAACAAGAACAGGATCACCCCCAAAAACGAAAGAAAACCCCAAAAAGCACGGATCCAATCCCAAAACCACTCTAAACGTACCTGATGTTCTCCAAATCCAAATGTCCACTCCCAACCACCATAAAACCCATTAGGAACTCAACGAAACCCAACGGAAACCCCAAAAACACCTCAAAAACACCCCAAAAAAGAACTGGATCAGAAGAAAAAACACCAAACACTATGAATTTCCCCGCAAAACCACCCTAAACTCACCTGATCTTCTTCAAAACCCACAATCCACTCCCATTTACCTTAACGACCAACGAGAATCCAACTAAAACCCAACGGAGACCCCAAAACAAGTCGAAAACACCCCAAACAAGAACAGGATAACCCCTAAAAAAGAAAGAAACCCCCCAAAACCATAGATCCACCCCAAAAACATACTAAACCTACCTGATGTTCTCCAAAACCCACAATTTACACTTTTCCAACATGATGACCAACAAGAACCCAACAAAACCCAACGGAGACCCCAAAACACATCAAATCACACCAAAAAAGAACGGGATCACCCCAGAAAAACAGAAAAAAAAAAACAAATACCATGAATCCACCCCAAAAGTCCCCCTAAACCTACCTGATGTTCTCCAAAACCCACAATTTACCCTTTTCCACCATGATGCCAACGGAAAACCCAACGAAACCCAACGGAGAACCCAAAACACATCAAAAACACCACAAACAAGAACGGAATCACCCCCAAAACTGGAACAAAATCCCCAAAAAGCACGGATCAAATCCCAAAACCACCCTAAACCTACCTGATGTTCTCCAAAACCCACTATTCAGCCTTTTCCACCAAAATGAACAAGGAAAACACAACGAAACAAAACAGAGACCACAAAACACGTCAAAAACACCCCAGACAAGAACGGAATCACCCCCAAAACTGGAAGAAAATCCCCCAAAAACATAGATCCACCCCAAAAAGACAGTAAACCTACCTGATGTTCTCCAAAACCCGCAATTTACACTTTTCCAACATGATGACCAACAAGAACCCAGCAAAACCCAACGGAGACCCCAAAACACGTCAAAAACACCCCAAAAATGAATTCGATCACCCCCCCCAAAAAAACAGAAGAAAACCCCAAATACCATGAATCCACCCCAAAAGTCCCCCTAAACCTACCTGATGTTCTCCAAAACCCACAATTTACCCTTTTCCACCATGATGACCACGGAAAACCCAACGAAACCCAACGGAGAACCCAAAACACATCAAAAACACCACAAACAAGAACGGAATCACCCCCAAAACTGGAACAAAATCCCCAAAAAGCACGGATCAAATCCCAAAACCACCCTAAACCTACCTGATGTTCTCCAAAACCCACTATTCAGCCTTTTCCACCAAAATGAACAAGGAAAACACAACGAAACAAAACAGAGACCACAAAACACGTCAAAAACACCCCAAACAAGAACGGAATCACCCCCAAAACTGGAAGAAAATCCCCCAAAAACATAGATCCACCCCAAAAAGACAGTAAACCTACCTGATGTTCTCCAAAACCCGCAATTTACACTTTTCCAACATGATGACCAACAAGAACCCAGCAAAACCCAACGGAGACCCCAAAACACGTCAAAAACACCCCAAAAATGAATTCGATCACCCCCCCAAAAAAAACAGAAGAAAACCCCAAATACCATGAATCCACCCCAAAAGTCCCCCTAAACCTACCTGATGTTCTCCAAAACCCACAATTTACACTTTTCCACCATGATGACCACGGAAAACACAACGAAACCCAACGGAGAACCCAAAACATGTCCAAAACACCCCAAAAAAGAATTGGATCACCCCAAAACTGGAACAAAATCCTCCAAAACCATAGATCCACCCAAAAAACACCCTCAATCTACCTGATGTTCTCCAAAACCCACAATTTAAACTTTTCCACCATGATGACCACGAAAAACCCAATGAAACCCAACGGAGACCCCAAAACACGTCAAAAACATGACAAAAACAACTGGATCACTAGAAAAGCAACAGAAGAAAACCCTAAAAACCATGAATCTGCCCCAGAAGTCCTCATAAACCTACCTGATGTTCTCCAAAACCAACAATTTACACTTTTCCAGCATGATGACCACGGAAAACCCAACAAAACCCAACGGAGAACCCAAAACACGTCCAAAACACCCCAAACAAGAACAGGATCACCCCCCAAAACGAAAGAAAACCCCAAAAAGCACGGATCCAATCCCAAAACCACTCTAAACGTACCTGATGTTCTCCAAATCCAAATGTCCACTCCCAACCACCATAAAACCCATTAGGAACTCAACGAAACCCAACGGAAACCCCAAAAACACCTCAAAAACACCCCAAAAAAGAACTGGATCAGAAGAAAAAACACCAAACACTATGAATTTCCCCGCAAAACCACCCTAAACTCACCTGATCTTCTTCAAAACCCACAATCCACTCCCATTTACCTTAACAACCAACGAGAATCCAACTAAAACCCAACGGAGACCCCAAAACAAGTCGAAAACACCCCAAACAAGAACAGGATAACCCCTAAAAAAGAAAGAAAACCCCCAAAACCATAGATCCACCCCAAAAACATACTAAACCTACCTGATGTTCTCCAAAACCCACAGTTTACACTTTTCCAACATGATGACCAACAAGAACCCAACAAAACCCAACGGAGACCCCAAAACACATCAAAAACACACCAAAAAAGAACGGGATCACCCCAGAAAAACAGAAAAAAAAAACAAATACCATGAATCCACCCCAAAAGTCCCCCTAAACCTACCTGATGTTCTCCAAAACCCACAATTTACCCTTTTCCACCATGATGCCAACGGAAAACCCAACGAAACCCAACGGAGAACCCAAAACACATCAAAAACACCACAAACAAGAACGGAATCACCCCCAAAACTGGAACAAAATCCCCAAAAAGCACGGATCAAATCCCAAAACCACCCTAAACCTACCTGATGTTCTCCAAAACCCACTATTCAGCCTTTTCCACCAAAATGAACAAGGAAAACACAACGAAACAAAACAGAGACCACAAAACACGTCAAAAACACCCCAAACAAGAACGGAATCACCCCCAAAACTGGAAGAAAATCCCCCAAAAACATAGATCCACCCCAAAAAGACAGTAAACCTACCTGATGTTCTCCAAAACCCACAATTTACACTTTTCCAACATGATGACCAACAAGAACCCAGCAAAACCCAACGGAGACCCCAAAACACGTCAAAAACACCCCAAAAATGAATTCGATCACCCCCCCAAAAAAAACAGAAGAAAACCCCAAATACCATGAATCCACCCCAAAAGTCCCCCTAAACCTACCTGATGTTCTCCAAAACCCACAATTTACACTTTTCCACCATGATGACCACGGAAAACACAACGAAACCCAATGGAGAACCCAAAACATGTCCAAAACACCCCAAAAAAGAATTGGATCACCCCAAAACTGGAACAAAATCCTCCAAAACCATAGATCCACCCAAAAAACACCCTAAATCTACCTGATGTTCTCCAAAACCCACAATTTAAACTTTTCCACCATGATGACCACGAAAAACCCAATGAAACCCAACGCAGACCCCAAAACACGTCAAAAACATGACAAAAACAACTGGATCACTAGAAAAACAACAGAAGAAAACCCTAAAAACCATGAATCTGCCCCAGAAGTCCTCATAAATCTACCTGATGTTCTCCAAAACCCACAATTTAAACTTTTCCACCATGATGACCACGAAAAACCCAATGAAACCCAACGGAGACCCCAAAACACATCAAAAACATGACAAAAACAACTGGATCACTAGAAAAACAACAGAAGAAAACCCTAAAAACCATGAATCTGCCCCAGAAGTCCTCATAAACCTACCTGATGTTCTCCAAAACCAACAATTTACACTTTTCCAGCATGATGACCACGGAAAACCCAACAAAACCCAACGGAGAACCCAAAACACGTCCAAAACACCCCAAACAAGAACAGGATCACCCCCCAAAACGAAAGAAAACCCCAAAAAGCACGGATCCAATCCCAAAACCACTCTAAACGTACCTGATGTTCTCCAAATCCAAATGTCCACTCCCAACCACCATAAAACCCATTAGGAACTCAACGAAACCCAACGGAAACCCCAAAAACACCTCAAAAACACCCCAAAAAAGAACTGGATCAGAAGAAAAAACACCAAACACTATGAATTTCCCCGCAAAACCACCCTAACCTCACCTGATCTTCTTCAAAACCCACAATCCACTCCCATTTACCTTAACGACCAACGAGAATCCAACTAAAACCCAACGGAGACCCCAAAACAAGTCGAAAACACCCCAAACAAGAACAGGATAACCCCTAAAAAAGAAAGAAAACCCCAAAAAACATAGATCCACCACAAAAACACACTAAACCTACCTGATGTTCTCCAAATCCCAAAGTCCACTCCCAACAAACTTAAAACACATTAGGAAATCAACGAAACGCAACGGAAACCCCAAAACACGTCAAAAACACCACAAAAAAAAGCGGGATCACCCCCAAAACCGAAAGAAAACCCTAAAAGCCGTTGATCCACCCCAAAAGTCCCCCTAAACCTACCTGATGTTCTCCAATACCCACAATTTACACGTTTTCACCATGATGAACAACAAGAACCCAACAAAAACCAACGGAGACCCCAAAATATGTCAAAAACACACCAAAAAAGAACGGGATCACCCCAGAAAAAGAGAAAAAAAAAACAAATACCATGAATCCACCCCAAAAGTCCCCCTAAACCTACCTGATGTTCTCCAAAACCCACAATTTACCCTTTTCCACCATGATGCCAACGGAAAACCCAACGAAACCCAACGGAGAACCCAAAACACATCAAAAACACCACAAACAAGAACCGAATCACCCCCAAAACTGGAACAAAATCCCCAAAAAGCACGGATCAAATCCCAAAACCACCCTAAACCTACCTGATGTTCTCCAAAACCCACTATTCAGCCTTTTCCACCAAAATGAACAAGGAAAACACAACGAAACAAAACAGAGACCACAAAACACGTCCAAAACACCCCAAACAAGAACGGAATCACCCCCAAAACTGGAAGAAAATCCCCCAAAAACATAGATCCACCCCAAAAAGACAGTAAACCTACCTGATGTTCTCCAAAACCCGCAATTTACACTTTTCCAACATGATGACCAACAAGAACCCAGCAAAACCCAACGGAGACCCCAAAACACGTCAAAAACACCCCAAAAATGAATTCGATCACCCCCCCAAAAAAAACAGAAGAAAACCCCAAATACCATGAATCCACCCCAAAAGTCCCCCTAAACCTACCTGATGTTCTCCAAAACCCACAATTTACACTTTTCCACCATGATGACCACGGAAAACACAACGAAACCCAACGGAGAACCCAAAACATGTCCAAAAAAACCCAAAAAAGAATTGGATCACCCCAAAACTGGAACAAAATCCTCCAAAACCATAGATCCACCCAAAAAACACCCTAAATCTACCTGATGTTCTCCAAAACCCACAATTTAAACTTTTCCACCATGATGACCACGAAAAACCCAATGAAACCCAACGCAGACCCCAAAACACGTCAAAAACATGACAAAAACAACTGGATCACTAGAAAAGCAACAGAAGAAAACCCTAAAAACCATGAATCTGCCCCAGAAGTCCTCATAAACCTACCTGATGTTCTCCAAAACCAACAATTTACACTTTTCCAGCATGATGACCACGGAAAACCCAACAAAACCCAACGGAGAACCCAAAACACGTCCAAAACACCCCAAACAAGAACAGGATCACCCCCCAAAACGAAAGAAAACCCCAAAAAGCACGGATCCAATCCCAAAACCACTCTAAACGTACCTGATGTTCTCCAAATCCAAATGTCCACTCCCAACCACCATAAAACCCATTAGGAACTCAACGAAACCCAACGGAAACCCCAAAAACACCTCAAAAACACCCCAAAAAAGAACTGGATCAGAAGAAAAAACACCAAACACTATGAATTTCCCCGCAAAACCACCCTAACCTCACCTGATCTTCTTCAAAACCCACAATCCACTCCCATTTACCTTAACGACCAACGAGAATCCAACTAAAACCCAACGGAGACCCCAAAACAAGTCGAAAACACCCCAAACAAGAACAGGATAACCCCTAAAAAAGAAAGAAAACCCCCAAAACCATAGATCCACCCCAAAAACACACTAAACCTACCTGATGTTCTCCAAATCCCAAAGTCCACTCCCAACAAACTTAAAACACATTAGGAAATCAACGAAACGCAACGGAAACCCCAAAACACGTCAAAAACACCACAAAAAAAAGCGGGATCACCCCCAAAACCGAAAGAAAACCCTAAAAGCCGTTGATCCACCCCAAAAGTCCCCCTAAACCTACCTGATGTTCTCCAATACCCACAATTTACACGTTTTCACCATGATGAACAACAAGAACCCAACAAAAACCAACGGAGACCCCAAAATATGTCAAAAACACCCCAAAAAAGAATGGGACCACCCCAAAAACAGAAGAAAACGCTAAAAAAACAGAAGAATTCAACCAAAACCATAGATTCACCACCCAGAAAAACTTAAACTCACCTGATATTCTCCAAAACCCACAATTTACACTTTTCCAACATGATGACCAACAAGAACCCAACAAAACCCAACGGAGACCCCAAAACACATCAAAAACACACCAAAAAAGAACGGGATCACCCCAGAAAAACAGAAAAAAAAACAAATACCATGAATCCACCCCAAAAGTCCCCCTAAACCTACCTGATGTTCTCCAAAACCCACAATTTACCCTTTTCCACCATGATGCCAACGGAAAACCCAACGAAACCCAACGGAGAACCCAAAACACATCAAAAACACCACAAACAAGAACGGAATCACCCCCAAAACTGGAACAAAATCCCCAAAAAGCACGGATCAAATCCCAAAACCACCCTAAACCTACCTGATGTTCTCCAAAACCCACTATTCAGCCTTTTCCACCAAAATGAACAAGGAAAACACAACGAAACAAAACAGAGACCACAAAACACGTCAAAAACACCCCAGACAAGAACGGAATCACCCCCAAAACTGGAAGAAAATCCCCCAAAAACATAGATCCACCCCAAAAAAACCCTAAACCTACCTGATGTTCTCCAAAACCCGCAATTTACACTTTTCCAACATGATGAACAACAAGAACCCAGCAAAACCCAACGGAGACCCCAAAACACGTCAAAAACACCCCAAAAATGAATTCGATCACCCCCCCAAAAAAAACAGAAGAAAACCCCAAATACCATGAATCCACCCCAAAAGTCCCCCTAAACCTACCTGATGTTCTCCAAAACCCACAATTTACACTTTTCCACCATGATGACCACGGAAAACACAACGAAACCCAATGGAGAACCCAAAACATGTCCAAAACACCCCAAAAAAGAATTGGATCACCCCAAAACTGGAACAAAATCCTCCAAAACCATAGATCCACCCAAAAAACACCCTAAATCTACCTGATGTTCTCCAAAACCCACAATTTAAACTTTTCCACCATGATGACCACGAAAAACCCAATGAAACCCAACGCAGACCCCAAAACACGTCAAAAACATGACAAAAACAACTGGATCACTAGAAAAACAACAGAAGAAAACCCTAAAAACCATGAATCTGCCCCAGAAGTCCTCATAAATCTACCTGATGTTCTCCAAAACCCACAATTTAAACTTTTCCACCATGATGACCACGAAAAACCCAATGAAACCCAACGGAGACCCCAAAACACATCAAAAACATGACAAAAACAACTGGATCACTAGAAAAACAACAGAAGAAAACCCTAAAAACCATGAATCTGCCCCAGAAGTCCTCATAAACCTACCTGATGTTCTCCAAAACCAACAATTTACACTTTTCCAGCATGATGACCACGGAAAACCCAACAAAACCCAACGGAGAACCCAAAACACGTCCAAAACACCCCAAACAAGAACAGGATCACCCCCCAAAACGAAAGAAAACCCCAAAAAGCACGGATCCAATCCCAAAACCACTCTAAACGTACCTGATGTTCTCCAAATCCAAATGTCCACTCCCAACCACCATAAAACCCATTAGGAACTCAACGAAACCCAACGGAAACCCCAAAAACACCTCAAAAACACCCCAAAAAAGAACTGGATCAGAAGAAAAAACACCAAACACTATGAATTTCCCCGCAAAACCACCCTAACCTCACCTGATCTTCTTCAAAACCCACAATCCACTCCCATTTACCTTAACGACCAACGAGAATCCAACTAAAACCCAACGGAGACCCCAAAACAAGTCGAAAACACCCCAAACAAGAACAGGATAACCCCTAAAAAAGAAAGAAAACCCCCAAAACCATAGATCCACCCCAAAAACACACTAAACCTACCTGATGTTCTCCAAATCCCAAAGTCCACTCCCAACAAACTTAAAACACATTAGGAAATCAACGAAACGCAACGGAAACCCCAAAACACGTCAAAAACACCACAAAAAAAAGCGGGATCACCCCCAAAACCGAAAGAAAACCCTAAAAGCCGTTGATCCACCCCAAAAGTCCCCCTAAACCTACCTGATGTTCTCCAATACCCACAATTTACACGTTTTCACCATGATGAACAACAAGAACCCAACAAAAACCAACGGAGACCCCAAAATATGTCAAAAACACCCCAAAAAAGAATGGGACCACCCCAAAAACAGAAGAAAACGCTAAAAAAACAGAAGAATTCAACCAAAACCATAGATTCACCACCCAGAAAATCTTAAACTCACCTGATATTCTCCAAAACCCACAATTTACACTTTTCCAACATGATGACCAACAAGAACCCAACAAAACCCAACGGAGACCCCAAAACACATCAAAAACACACCAAAAAGAACGGGATCACCCCAGAAAAACAGAAAAAAAAAAAACAAATACCATGAATCCACCCCAAAAGTCCCCCTAAACCTACCTGATGTTCTCCAAAACCCACAATTTACCCTTTTCCACCATGATGCCAACGGAAAACCCAACGAAACCCAACGGAGAACCCAAAACACATCAAAAACACCACAAACAAGAACGGAATCACCCCCAAAACTGGAACAAAATCCCCAAAAAGCACGGATCAAATCCCAAAACCACCCTAAACCTACCTGATGTTCTCCAAAACCCACTATTCAGCCTTTTCCACCAAAATGAACAAGGAAAACACAACGAAACAAAACAGAGACCACAAAACACGTCAAAAACACCCCAGACAAGAACGGAATCACCCCCAAAACTGGAAGAAAATCCCCCAAAAACATAGATCCACCCCAAAAAACCCCTAAACCTACCTGATGTTCTCCAAAACCCACAATTTACACTTTTCCAACATGATGACCAACAAGAACCCAGCAAAACCCAACGGAGACCCCAAAACACGTCAAAAACACCCCAAAAATGAATTCGATCACCCCCCCAAAAAAACCAGAAGAAAACCCCAAATACCATGAATCCACCCCAAAAGTCCCCCTAAACCTACCTGATGTTCTCCAAAACCCACAATTTACACTTTTCCACCATGATGACCACGGAAAACACAACGAAACCCAACGGAGAACCCAAAACATGTCCAAAAAAACCCAAAAAAGAATTGGATCACCCCAAAACTGGAACAAAATCCTCCAAAACCATAGATCCACCCAAAAAACACCCTAAATCTACCTGATGTTCTCCAAAACCCACAATTTAAACTTTTCCACCATGATGACCACGAAAAACCCAATGAAACCCAACGCAGACCCCAAAACACGTCAAAAACATGACAAAAACAACTGGATCACTAGAAAAACAACAGAAGAAAACCCTAAAAACCATGAATCTGCCCCAGAAGTCCTCATAAACCTACCTGATGTTCTCCAAAACCAACAATTTACACTTTTCCACCATGATGACCACGGAAAACCCAACAAAACCCAACGGAGAACCCAAAACACGTCCAAAACACCCCAAACAAGAACAGGATCACCCCCCAAAACGAAAGAAAACCCCAAAAAGCACGGATCCAATCCCAAAACCACTCTAAACGTACCTGATGTTCTCCAAATCCAAATGTCCACTCCCAACCACCATAAAACCCATTAGGAACTCAACGAAACCCAACGGAAACCCCAAAAACACCTCAAAAACACCCCAAAAAAGAACTGGATCAGAAGAAAAAACACCAAACACTATGAATTTCCCCGCAAAACCACCCTAACCTCACCTGATCTTCTTCAAAACCCACAATCCACTCCCATTTACCTTAACGACCAACGAGAATCCAACTAAAACCCAACGGAGACCCCAAAACAAGTCGAAAACACCCCAAACAAGAACAGGATAACCCCTAAAAAAGAAAGAAAACCCCCAAAACCATAGATCCACCCCAAAAACACACTAAACCTACCTGATGTTCTCCAAATCCCAAAGTCCACTCCCAACAAACTTAAAACACATTAGGAAATCAACGAAACGCAACGGAAACCCCAAAACACGTCAAAAACACCACAAAAAAAAGCGGGATCACCCCCAAAACCGAAAGAAAACCCTAAAAGCCGTTGATCCACCCCAAAAGTCCCCCTAAACCTACCTGATGTTCTCCAATACCCACAATTTACACGTTTTCACCATGATGAACAACAAGAACCCAACAAAAACCAACGGAGACCCCAAAATATGTCAAAAACACCCCAAAAAAGAATGGGACCACCCCAAAAACAGAAGAAAACGCTAAAAAAACAGAAGAATTCAACCAAAACCATAGATTCACCACCCAGAAAAACTTAAACTCACCTGATATTCTCCAAAACCCACAATTTACACTTTTCCAACATGATGACCAACAAGAACCCAACAAAACCCAACGGAGACCCCAAAACACATCAAAAACACACCAAAAAAGAACGGGATCACCCCAGAAAAACAGAAAAAAAAACAAATACCATGAATCCACCCCAAAAGTCCCCCTAAACCTACCTGATGTTCTCCAAAACCCACAATTTACCCTTTTCCACCATGATGCCAACGGAAAACCCAACGAAACCCAACGGAGAACCCAAAACACATCAAAAACACCACAAACAAGAACGGAATCACCCCCAAAACTGGAACAAAATCCCCAAAAAGCACGGATCAAATCCCAAAACCACCCTAAACCTACCTGATATTCTCCAAAACCCACAATTTACACTTTTCCAACATGATGACCAACAAGAACCCAGCAAAACCCAACGGAGACCCCAAAACACGTCAAAAACACCCCAAAAATGAATTCGATCACCCCCCCAAAAAAAACAGAAGAAAACCCCAAATACCATGAATCCACCCCAAAAGTCCCCCTAAACCTACCTGATGTTCTCCAAAACCCACAATTTACACTTTTCCACCATGATGACCACGGAAAACACAACGAAACCCAACGGAGAACCCAAAACATGTCCAAAACACCCCAAAAAAGAATTGGATCACCCCAAAACTGGAACAAAATCCTCCAAAACCATAGATCCACCCAAAAAACACCCTAAATCTACCTGATGTTCTCCAAAACCCACAATTTAAACTTTTCCACCATGATGACCACGAAAAACCCAATGAAACCCAACGCAGACCCCAAAACACGTCAAAAACATGACAAAAACAACTGGATCACTAGAAAAACAACAGAAGAAAACCCTAAAAACCATGAATCTGCCCCAGAAGTCCTCATAAACCTACCTGATGTTCTCCAAAACCAACAATTTACACTTTTCCAGCATGATGACCACGGAAAACCCAACAAAACCCAACGGAGAACCCAAAACACGTCCAAAACACCCCAAACAAGAACAGGATCACCCCCCAAAACGAAAGAAAACCCCAAAAAGCACGGATCCAATCCCAAAACCACTCTAAACGTACCTGATGTTCTCCAAATCCAAATGTCCACTCCCAACCACCATAAAACCCATTAGGAACTCAACGAAACCCAACGGAAACCCCAAAAACACCTCAAAAACACCCCAAAAAAGAACTGGATCAGAAGAAAAAACACCAAACACTATGAATTTCCCCGCAAAACCACCCTAACCTCACCTGATCTTCTTCAAAACCCACAATCCACTCCCATTTACCTTAACGACCAACGAGAATCCAACTAAAACCCAACGGAGACCCCAAAACAAGTCGAAAACACCCCAAACAAGAACAGGATAACCCCTAAAAAAGAAAGAAAACCCCAAAAACCATAGATCCACCCCAAAACCACACTAAACCTACCTGATGTTCTCCAAATCCCAAAGTCCACTCCCAACAAACTTAAAACACATTAGGAAATCAACGAAACGCAACGGAAACCCCAAAACACGTCAAAAACACCACAAAAAAAAGCGGGATCACCCCCAAAACCGAAAGAAAACCCTAAAAGCCGTTGATCCACCCCAAAAGTCCCCCTAAACCTACCTGATGTTCTCCAATACCCACAATTTACACGTTTTCACCATGATGAACAACAAGAACCCAACAAAACCCAACGGAGACCCCAAAACACATCAAAAACACCCCAAAAAAGAACGGGATCACCCCAGAAAAACAGAAAAAAAAACAAATACCATGAATCCACCCCAAAAGTCCCCCTAAACCTACCTGATGTTCTCCAAAACCCACAATTTACCCTTTTCCACCATGATGCCAACGGAAAACCCAACGAAACCCAACGGAGAACCCAAAACACATCAAAAACACCACAAACAAGAACGGAATCACCCCCAAAACTGGAACAAAATCCCCAAAAAGCACGGATCAAATCCCAAAACCACCCTAAACCTACCTGATGTTCTCCAAAACCCACTATTCAGCCTTTTCCACCAAAATGAACAAGGAAAACACAACGAAACAAAACAGAGACCACAAAACACGTCAAAAACACCCCAAACAAGAACGGAATCACCCCCAAAACTGGAAGAAAATCCCCCAAAAACATAGATCCACCCCAAAAAAACCCTAAACCTACCTGATGTTCTCCAAAACCTGCAATTTACACTTTTCCAACATGATGACCAACAAGAACCCAGCAAAACCCAACGGAGACCCCAAAACACGTCAAAAACACCCCAAAAATGAATTCGATCACCCCCCCAAAAAAAACAGAAGAAAACCCCAAATACCATGAATCCACCCCAAAAGTCCCCTTAAACCTACCTGATGTTCTCCAAAACCCACAATTTACACTTTTCCACCATGATGACCACGGAAAACACAACGAAACCCAACGGAGAACCCAAAACATGTCCAAAAAAACCCAAAAAAGAATTGGATCACCCCAAAACTGGAACAAAATCCTCCAAAACCATAGATCCACCCAAAAAACACCCTAAATCTACCTGATGTTCTCCAAAACCCACAATTTAAACTTTTCCACCATGATGACCACGAAAAACCCAATGAAACCCAACGCAGACCCCAAAACACGTCAAAAACATGACAAAAACAACTGGATCACTAGAAAAGCAACAGAAGAAAACCCTAAAAACCATGAATCTGCCCCAGAAGTCCTCATAAACCTACCTGATGTTCTCCAAAACCAACAATTTACACTTTTCCAGCATGATGACCACGGAAAACCCAACAAAACCCAACGGAGAACCCAAAACACGTCCAAAACACCCCAA
Source organism: Aythya ferina (assembly GCF_964211825.1). Taxonomy (NCBI): domain Eukaryota; kingdom Metazoa; phylum Chordata; class Aves; order Anseriformes; family Anatidae; genus Aythya; species Aythya ferina. Next base: position 77,891,846 of record NC_140300.1, read on the forward strand.
ACAAGAACAGGATCACCCCCCAAAACGAAAGAAAACCCCAAAAAGCACGGATCCAATCCCAAAACCACTCTAAACGTACCTGATGTTCTCCAAATCCAAATGTCCACTCCCAACCACCATAAAACCCATTAGGAACTCAACGAAACCCAACGGAAACCCCAAAAACACCTCAAAAACACCCCAAAAAAGAACTGGATCAGAAGAAAAAACACCAAACACTATGAATTTCCCCGCAAAACCACCCTAACCTCACCTGATCTTCTTCAAAACCCACAATCCACTCCCATTTACCTTAACGACCAACGAGAATCCAACTAAAACCCAACGGACACCCCAAAACAAGTCGAAAACACCCCAAACAAGAACAGGATAACCCCTAAAAAAGAAAGAAAACCCCCAAAACCATAGATCCACCCCAAAAACACACTAAACCTACCTGATGTTCTCCAAATCCCAAAGTCCACTCCCAACAAACTTAAAACACATTAGGAAATCAACGAAACGCAACGGAAACCCCAAAACATGTCAAAAACACCACCAAAAAAAGCGGGATCACCCCCAAAACCGAAAGAAAACCCTAAAAGCCGTTGATCCACCCCAAAAGTCCCCCTAAACCTACCTGATGTTCTCCAATACCCACAATTTACACGTTTTCACCATGATGAACAACAAGAACCCAACAAAACCCAACGGAGACCCCAAAATATGTCAAAAACACCCCAAAAAAGAATGGGACCACCCCAAAAACAGAAGAAAACGCTAAAAAAACAGAATTCAACCAAAACCATAGATTCACCACCCAGAAAAACTTAAACTCACCTGATATTCTCCAAAACCCACAATTTACACTTTTCCAACATGATGACCAACAAGAACCCAACAAAACCCAACGGAGACCCCAAAACACATCAAAAACACCACAAACAAGAACCGAATCACCCCCAAAACTGGAACAAAATCCCCAAAAAGCACGGATCAAATCCCAAAACCACCCTAAACCTACCTGATGTTCTCCAAAACCCACTATTCAGCCTTTTCCACCAAAATGAACAAGGAAAACACAACGAAACAAAACAGAGACCACAAAACACGTCAAAAACACCCCAGACAAGAACGGAATCACCCCCAAAACTGGAAGAAAATCCCCCAAAAACATAGATCCACCCCAAAAAAACCCTAAACCTACCTGATGTTCTCCAAAACCCGCAATTTACACTTTTCCAACATGATGAACAACAAGAACCCAGCAAAACCCAACGGAGACCCCAAAACACGTCAAAAACACCCCAAAAATGAATTCGATCACCCCCCCAAAAAAACCAGAAGAAAACCCCAAATACCATGAATCCACCCCAAAAGTCCCCCTAAACCTACCTGATGTTCTCCAAAACCCACAATTTACACTTTTCCACCATGATGACCACGGAAAACACAACGAAACCCAACGGAGAACCCAAAACATGTCCAAAACACCCCAAAAAAGAATTGGATCACCCCAAAACTGGAACAAAATCCTCCAAAACCATAGATCCACCCAAAAAACACCCTAAATCTACCTGATGTTCTCCAAAACCCACAATTTAAACTTTTCCACCATGATGACCACGAAAAACCCAATGAAACCCAACGCAGACCCCAAAACACGTCAAAAACATGACAAAAACAACTGGATCACTAGAAAAACAACAGAAGAAAACCCTAAAAACCATGAATCTGCCCCAGAAGTCCTCATAAACCTACCTGATGTTCTCCAAAACCAACAATTTACACTTTTCCACCATGATGACCACGGAAAACCCAACAAAACCCAACGGAGAACCCAAAACACGTCCAAAACACCCCAAACAAGAACAGGATCACCCCCCAAAACGAAAGAAAACCCCAAAAAGCACGGATCCAATCCCAAAACCACTCTAAACGTACCTGATGTTCTCCAAATCCAAATGTCCACTCCCAACCACCATAAAACCCATTAGGAACTCAACGAAACCCAACGGAAACCCCAAAAACACCTCAAAAACACCCCAAAAAAGAACTGGATCAGAAGAAAAAACACCAAACACTATGAATTTCCCCGCAAAACCACCCTAAACTCACCTGATCTTCTTCAAAACCCACAATCCACTCCCATTTACCTTAACGACCAACGAGAATCCAACTAAAACCCAACGGAGACCCCAAAACAAGTCGAAAACACCCCAAACAAGAACAGGATAACCCCTAAAAAAGAAAGAAAACCCCCAAAACCATAGATCCACCCCAAAAACACACTAAACCTACCTGATGTTCTCCAAATCCCAAAGTCCACTCCCAACAAACTTAAAACACATTAGGAAATCAACGAAACGCAACGGAAACCCCAAAACACGTCAAAAACACCACAAAAAAAAGCGGGATCACCCCCAAAACCGAAAGAAAACCCTAAAAGCCGTTGATCCACCCCAAAAGTCCCCCTAAACCTACCTGATGTTCTCCAATACCCACAATTTACACGTTTTCACCATGATGAACAACAAGAACCCAACAAAACCCAACGGAGACCCCAAAATATGTCAAAAACACCCCAAAAAAGAATGGGACCACCCCAAAAACAGAAGAAAACGCTAAAAAAACAGAAGAATTCAACCAAAACCATAGATTCACCACCCAGAAAAACTTAAACTCACCTGATATTCTCCAAAACCCACAATTTACACTTTTCCAACATGATGACCAACAAGAACCCAACAAAACCCAACGGAGACCCCAAAACACATCAAAAACACCCCAAAAAAGAACGGGATCACCCCAGAAAAACAGAAAAAAAAAAAACAAATACCATGAATCCACCCCAAAAGTCCCCCTAAACCTACCTGATGTTCTCCAAAACCCACAATTTACCCTTTTCCACCATGATGCCAACGGAAAACCCAACGAAACCCAACGGAGAACCCAAAACACATCAAAAACACCACAAACAAGAACGGAATCACCCCCAAAACTGGAACAAAATCCCCAAAAAGCACGGATCAAATCCCAAAACCACCCTAAACCTACCTGATGTTCTCCAAAACCCACTATTCAGCCTTTTCCACCAAAATGAACAAGGAAAACACAACGAAACAAAACAGAGACCACAAAACACGTCAAAAACACCCCAGACAAGAACGGAATCACCCCCAAAACTGGAAGAAAATCCCCCAAAAACATAGATCCACCCCAAAAAAACCCTAAACCTACCTGATGTTCTCCAAAACCCACAATTTACACTTTTCCAACATGATGACCAACAAGAACCCAGCAAAACCCAACGGAGACCCCAAAACACGTCAAAAACACCCCAAAAATGAATTCGATCACCCCCCCAAAAAAAACAGAAGAAAACCCCAAATACCATGAATCCACCCCAAAAGTCCCCCTAAACCTACCTGATGTTCTCCAAAACCCACAATTTACACTTTTCCACCATGATGACCACGGAAAACACAACGAAACCCAACGGAGAACCCAAAACATGTCCAAAACACCCCAAAAAAGAATTGGATCACCCCAAAACTGGAACAAAATCCTCCAAAACCATAGATCCACCCAAAAAACACCCTAAATCTACCTGATGTTCTCCAAAACCCACAATTTAAACTTTTCCACCATGATGACCACGAAAAACCCAATGAAACCCAACGCAGACCCCAAAACACGTCAAAAACATGACAAAAACAACTGGATCACTAGAAAAACAACAGAAGAAAACCCTAAAAACCATGAATCTGCCCCAGAAGTCCTCATAAACCTACCTGATGTTCTCCAAAACCAACAATTTACACTTTTCCAGCATGATGACCACGGAAAACCCAACAAAACCCAACGGAGAACCCAAAACACGTCCAAAACACCCCAAACAAGAACAGGATCACCCCCCAAAACGAAAGAAAACCCCAAAAAGCACGGATCCAATCCCAAAACCACTCTAAACGTACCTGATGTTCTCCAAATCCAAATGTCCACTCCCAACCACCATAAAACCCATTAGGAACTCAACGAAACCCAACGGAAACCCCAAAAACACCTCAAAAACACCCCAAAAAAGAACTGGATCAGAAGAAAAAACACCAAACACTATGAATTTCCCCGCAAAACCACCCTAACCTCACCTGATCTTCTTCAAAACCCACAATCCACTCCCATTTACCTTAACGACCAACGAGAATCCAACTAAAACCCAACGGAGACCCCAAAACAAGTCGAAAACACCCCAAACAAGAACAGGATAACCCCTAAAAAAGAAAGAAAACCCCCAAAACCATAGATCCACCCCAAAAACACACTAAACCTACCTGATGTTCTCCAAATCCCAAAGTCCACTCCCAACAAACTTAAAACACATTAGGAAATCAACGAAACGCAACGGAAACCCCAAAACACGTCAAAAACACCACAAAAAAAAGCGGGATCACCCCCAAAACCGAAAGAAAACCCTAAAAGCCGTTGATCCACCCCAAAAGTCCCCCTAAACCTACCTGATGTTCTCCAATACCCACAATTTACACGTTTTCACCATGATGAACAACAAGAACCCAACAAAACCCAACGGAGACCCCAAAATATGTCAAAAACACCCCAAAAAAGAATGGGACCACCCCAAAAACAGAAGAAAACGCTAAAAAAACAGAAGAATTCAACCAAAACCATAGATTCACCACCCAGAAAAACTTAAACTCACCTGATATTCTCCAAAACCCACAATTTACACTTTTCCAGCATGATGACCAACAAGAACCCAACAAAACCCAACGGAGACCCCAAAACACATCAAAAACACACCCAAAAAGAACGGGATCACCCCAGAAAAACAGAAAAAAAAAAAACAAATACCATGAATCCACCCCAAAAGTCCCCCTAAACCTACCTGATGTTCTCCAAAACCCACAATTTACCCTTTTCCACCATGATGCCAACGGAAAACCCAACGAAACCCAACGGAGAACCCAAAACACATCAAAAACACCACAAACAAGAACGGAATCACCCCCAAAACTGGAACAAAATCCCCAAAAAGCACGGATCAAATCCCAAAACCACCCTAAACCTACCTGATGTTCTCCAAAACCCACTATTCAGCCTTTTCCACCAAAATGAACAAGGAAAACACAACGAAACAAAACAGAGACCACAAAACACGTCAAAAACACCCCAAACAAGAACGGAATCACCCCCAAAACTGGAAGAAAATCCCCCAAAAACATAGATCCACCCCAAAAAAACCCTAAACCTACCTGATGTTCTCCAAAACCCACAATTTACACTTTTCCAACATGATGACCAACAAGAACCCAGCAAAACCCAACGGAGACCCCAAAACACGTCAAAAACACCCCAAAAATGAATTCGATCACCCCCCCAAAAAAAACAGAAGAAAACCCCAAATACCATGAATCCACCCCAAAAGTCCCCCTAAACCTACCTGATGTTCTCCAAAACCCACAATTTACACTTTTCCACCATGATGACCACGGAAAACACAACGAAACCCAACGGAGAACCCAAAACATGTCCAAAACACCCCAAAAAAGAATTGGATCACCCCAAAACTGGAACAAAATCCTCCAAAACCATAGATCCACCCAAAAAACACCCTAAATCTACCTGATGTTCTCCAAAACCCACAATTTAAACTTTTCCACCATGATGACCACGAAAAACCCAATGAAACCCAACGCAGACCCCAAAACACGTCAAAAACATGACAAAAACAACTGGATCACTAGAAAAACAACAGAAGAAAACCCTAAAAACCATGAATCTGCCCCAGAAGTCCTCATAAACCTACCTGATGTTCTCCAAAACCAACAATTTACACTTTTCCAGCATGATGACCACGGAAAACCCAACAAAACCCAACGGAGAACCCAAAACACGTCCAAAACACCCCAAACAAGAACAGGATCACCCCCCAAAACGAAAGAAAACCCCAAAAAGCACGGATCCAATCCCAAAACCACTCTAAACCTACCTGATGTTCTCCAAATCCAAATGTCCACTCCCAACCACCATAAAACCCATTAGGAACTCAACGAAACCCAACGGAAACCCCAAAAACACCTCAAAAACACCCCAAAAAAGAACTGGATCAGAAGAAAAAACACCAAACACTATGAATTTCCCCGCAAAACCACCCTAAACTCACCTGATCTTCTTCAAAACCCACAATCCACTCCCATTTACCCTAACGACCAACGAGAATCCAACTAAAACCCAACGGAGACCCCAAAACAAGTCGAAAACACCCCAAACAAGAACAGGATAACCCCTAAAAAAGAAAGAAAACCCCCAAAACCATAGATCCACCCCAAAAACACACTAAACCTACCTGATGTTCTCCAAATCCCAAAGTCCACTCCCAACAAACTTAAAACACATTAGCAAATCAACGAAACGCAACGGAAACCCCAAAACACGTCAAAAACACCACAAAAAAAGCAGGATCACCCCCAAAACCGAAAGAAAACCCTAAAAGCCGTTGATCCACCCCAAAAGTCCCCCTAAACCTACCTGATGTTCTCCAATACCCACAATTTACACGTTTTCACCATGATGAACAACAAGAACCCAACAAAACCCAACGGAGACCCCAAAATATGTCAAAAACACCCCAAAAAAGAATGGGACCACCCCAAAAACAGAAGAAAACGCTAAAAAAAAACCAGAAGAATTCAACCAAAACCATAGATTCACCACCCAGAAAAACTTAAACTCACCTGATATTATCCAAAACCCACAATTTACACTTTTCCAACATGATGACCAACAAGAACCCAACAAAACCCAACGGAGACCCCAAAACACATCAAAAACACACCAAAAAAGAACGGGATCACCCCAGAAAAACAGAAAAAAAAAAACAAATACCATGAATCCACCCCAAAAGTCCCCCTAAACCTACCTGATGTTCTCCAAAACCCACAATTTACCCTTTTCCACCATGATGCCAACGGAAAACCCAACGAAACCCAACGGAGACCCCAAAACACATCAAAAACACCACAAACAAGAACGGAATCACCCCCAAAACTGGAACAAAATCCCCAAAAAGCACGGATCAAATCCCAAAACCACCCTAAACCTACCTGATGTTCTCCAAAACCCGCAATTTACACTTTTCCACCATGATGACCACGAAAAACCCAACAAAACCCAACGGAGAATTCAAAACACGTCCAAAACACCCCAAACAAGAACAGGATCACCCCCAAAAACGAAAGAAAACCCCAAAAAGCACGGATCCAATCCCAAAACCACTCTAAACGTACCTGATGTTCTCCAAATCCAAATGTCCACTCCCAACCACCATAAAACCCATTAGGAACTCAACGAAACCCAACGGAAACCCCAAAAACACCTCAAAAACACCCCAGAAAAGAACTGGATCAGAAGAAAAAACACCAAACACTATGAATTTCCCCGCAAAACCACCCTAAACTCACCTGATCTTCTTCAAAACCCACAATCCACTCCCATTTACCTTAACGACCAACGAGAATCCAACTAAAACCCAACGGAGACTCCAAAACAGGTCGAACACACCCCAAACAAGAACAGGATAACCCCTAAAAAAGAAAGAAAATCCCAAAAACCATAGATCCACCCAAAAAACACACTAAACCTTCCTGATGTTCTCCAAAACCCTCAATTTACACTTTTCCAACATGATGACCAACAAGAACCCAACAAAACCCAACGGAGACCCCAAAACACGTCAAAAACACCCCAAAAATGAATTCGATCACCCCCCCCCAAAAAAAAAACAGAAGAAAACCCCAAATACCATGAATCCACCCCAAAAGTCCCCCTAAACCTACCTGATGTTCTCCAAAACCCACAATTTACCCTTTTCCACCATGATGCCAACGGAAAACCCAACGAAACCCAACGGAGAACCCAAAACACATCAAAAACACCACAAACAAGAACGGAATCACCCCCAAAACTGGAACAAAATCCCCAAAAAGCACGGATCAAATCCCAAAACCACCCTAAACCTACCTGATGTTCTCCAAAACCCACTATTCAGCCTTTTCCACCAAAATGAACAAGGAAAACACAACGAAACAAAACAGAGACCACAAAACACGTCAAAAACACCCCAGACAAGAACGGAATCACCCCCAAAACTGGAAGAAAATCCCCCAAAAACATAGATCCACCCCAAAAAAACCCTAAACCTACCTGATGTTCTCCAAAACCCGCAATTTACACTTTTCCAACATGATGACCAACAAGAACCCAGCAAAACCCAACGGAGACCCCAAAACACGTCAAAAACACCCCAAAAATGAATTCGATCACCCCCCCAAAAAAAACAGAAGAAAACCCCAAATACCATGAATCCACCCCAAAAGTCCCCCTAAACCTACCTGATGTTCTCCAAAACCCACAATTTACACTTTTCCACCATGATGACCACGGAAAACACAACGAAACCCAACGGAGAACCCAAAACATGTCCAAAACACCCCAAAAAAGAATTGGATCACCCCAAAACTGGAACAAAATCCTCCAAAACCATAGATCCACCCAAAAAACACCCTCAATCTACCTGATGCTCTCCAAAACCCACAATTTAAACTTTTCCACCATGATGACCACGAAAAACCCAATGAAACCCAACGCAGACCCCAAAACACGTCAAAAACATGACAAAAACAACTGGATCACTAGAAAAACAACAGAAGAAAACCCTAAAAACCATGAATCTGCCCCAGAAGTCCTCATAAACCTACCTGATGTTCTCCAAAACCAACAATTTACACTTTTCCAGCATGATGACCACGGAAAACCCAACAAAACCCAACGGAGAACCCAAAACACGTCCAAAACACCCCAAACAAGAACAGGATCACCCCCCAAAACGAAAGAAAACCCCAAAAAGCACGGATCCAATCCCAAAACCACTCTAAACGTACCTGATGTTCTCCAAATCCAAATGTCCACTCCCAACCACCATAAAACCCATTAGGAACTCAACGAAACCCAACGGAAACCCCAAAAACACCTCAAAAACACCCCAAAAAAGAACTGGATCAGAAGAAAAAACACCAAACACTATGAATTTCCCCGCAAAACCACCCTAACCTCACCTGATCTTCTTCAAAACCCACAATCCACTCCCATTTACCTTAACGACCAACGAGAATCCAACTAAAACCCAACGGAGACCCCAAAACAAGTCGAAAACACCCCAAACAAGAACAGGATAACCCCTAAAAAAGAAAGAAAACCCCAAAAACCATAGATCCACCCCAAAACCACACTAAACCTACCTGATGTTCTCCAAATCCCAAAGTCCACTCCCAACAAACTTAAAACACATTAGGAAATCAAGGAAACGCAACGGAAACCCCAAAACACGTCAAAAACACCACAAAAAAAAGCGGGATCACCCCCAAAACCGAAAGAAAACCCTAAAAGCCGTTGATCCACCCCAAAAGTCCCCCTAAACCTACCTGATGTTCTCCAATACCCACAATTTACACGTTTTCACCATGATGAACAACAAGAACCCAACAAAACCCAACGGAGACCCCAAAATATGTCAAAAACACCCCAAAAAAGAATGGGACCACCCCAAAAACAGAAGAAAACGCTAAAAAAACAGAAGAATTCAACCAAAACCATAGATTCACCACCCAGAAAATCTTAAACTCACCTGATATTCTCCAAAACCCACAATTTACACTTTTCCAACATGATGACCAACAAGAACCCAACAAAACCCAACGGAGACCCCAAAACACATCAAAAACACCCCAAAAAAGAACGGGATCACCCCAGAAAAACAGAAAAAAAAACAAATACCATGAATCCACCCCAAAAGTCCCCCTAAACCTACCTGATGTTCTCCAAAACCCACAATTTACCCTTTTCCACCATGATGCCAACGGAAAACCCAACGAAACCCAACGGAGAACCCAAAACACATCAAAAACACCACAAACAAGAACGGAATCACCCCCAAAACTGGAACAAAATCCCCAAAAAGCACGGATCAAATCCCAAAACCACCCTAAACCTACCTGATGTTCTCCAAAACCCACTATTCAGCCTTTTCCACCAAAATGAACAAGGAAAACACAACGAAACAAAACAGAGACCACAAAACACGTCAAAAACACCCCAAACAAGAACGGAATCACCCCCAAAACTGGAAGAAAATCCCCCAAAAACATAGATCCACCCCAAAAAAACCCTAAACCTACCTGATGTTCTCCAAAACCTGCAATTTACACTTTTCCAACATGATGACCAACAAGAACCCAGCAAAACCCAACGGAGACCCCAAAACACGTCAAAAACACCCCAAAAATGAATTCGATCACCCCCCCAAAAAAAACAGAAGAAAACCCCAAATACCATGAATCCACCCCAAAAGTCCCCTTAAACCTACCTGATGTTCTCCAAAACCCACAATTTACACTTTTCCACCATGATGACCACGGAAAACACAACGAAACCCAACGGAGAACCCAAAACATGTCCAAAAAAACCCAAAAAAGAATTGGATCACCCCAAAACTGGAACAAAATCCTCCAAAACCATAGATCCACCCAAAAAACACCCTCAATCTACCTGATGTTCTCCAAAACCCACAATTTAAACTTTTCCACCATGATGACCACGAAAAACCCAATGAAACCCAACGCAGACCCCAAAACACGTCAAAAACATGACAAAAACAACTGGATCACTAGAAAAGCAACAGAAGAAAACCCTAAAAACCATGAATCTGCCCCAGAAGTCCTCATAAACCTACCTGATGTTCTCCAAAACCAACAATTTACACTTTTCCAGCATGATGACCACGGAAAACCCAACAAAACCCAACGGAGAACCCAAAACACGTCCAAAACACCCCAAACAAGAACAGGATCACCCCCCAAAACGAAAGAAAACCCCAAAAAGCACGGATCCAATCCCAAAACCACTCTAAACGTACCTGATGTTCTCCAAATCCAAATGTCCACTCCCAACCACCATAAAACCCATTAGGAACTCAACGAAACCCAACGGAAACCCCAAAAACACCTCAAAAACACCCCAAAAAAGAACTGGATCAGAAGAAAAAACACCAAACACTATGAATTTCCCCGCAAAACCACCCTAACCTCACCTGATCTTCTTCAAAACCCACAATCCACTCCCATTTACCTTAACGACCAACGAGAATCCAACTAAAACCCAACGGACACCCCAAAACAAGTCGAAAACACCCCAAACAAGAACAGGATAACCCCTAAAAAAGAAAGAAAACCCCCAAAACCATAGATCCACCCCAAAAACACACTAAACCTACCTGATGTTCTCCAAATCCCAAAGTCCACTCCCAACAAACTTAAAACACATTAGGAAATCAACGAAACGCAACGGAAACCCCAAAACATGTCAAAAACACCACCAAAAAAAGCGGGATCACCCCCAAAACCGAAAGAAAACCCTAAAAGCCGTTGATCCACCCCAAAAGTCCCCCTAAACCTACCTGATGTTCTCCAATACCCACAATTTACACGTTTTCACCATGATGAACAACAAGAACCCAACAAAACCCAACGGAGACCCCAAAATATGTCAAAAACACCCCAAAAAAGAATGGGACCACCCCAAAAACAGAAGAAAACGCTAAAAAAACAGAATTCAACCAAAACCATAGATTCACCACCCAGAAAAACTTAAACTCACCTGATATTCTCCAAAACCCACAATTTACACTTTTCCAACATGATGACCAACAAGAACCCAACAAAACCCAACGGAGACCCCAAAACACATCAAAAACACACCAAGAAAGAACGGGATCACCCCAGAAAAACAGAAAAAAAAAACAAATACCATGAATCCACCCCAAAAGTCCCCCTAAACCTACCTGATGTTCTCCAAAACCCACAATTTACCCTTTTCCACCATGATGCCAACGGAAAACCCAACGAAACCCAACGGAGAACCCAAAACACATCAAAAACACCACAAACAAGAACCGAATCACCCCCAAAACTGGAACAAAATCCCCAAAAAGCACGGATCAAATCCCAAAACCACCCTAAACCTACCTGATGTTCTCCAAAACCCACTATTCAGCCTTTTCCACCAAAATGAACAAGGAAAACACAACGAAACAAAACAGAGACCACAAAACACGTCAAAAACACCCCAGACAAGAACGGAATCACCCCCAAAACTGGAAGAAAATCCCCCAAAAACATAGATCCACCCCAAAAAAACCCTAAACCTACCTGATGTTCTCCAAAACCCGCAATTTACACTTTTCCAACATGATGACCACGGAAAACACAACGAAACCCAACGGAGAACCCAAAACATGTCCAAAACACCCCAAAAAAGAATTGGATCACCCCAAAACTGGAACAAAATCCTCCAAAACCATAGATCCACCCAAAAAACACCCTAAATCTACATGATGTTCTCCAAAACCCACAATTTAAACTTTTCCACCATGATGACCACGAAAAACCCAATGAAACCCAACGCAGACCCCAAAACACGTCAAAAACATGACAAGAACAACTGGATCACTAGAAAAACAACAGAAGAAAACCCTAAAAACCATGAATCTGCCCCAGAAGTCCTCATAAACCTACCTGATGTTCTCCAAAACCAACAATTTACACTTTTCCAGCATGATGACCACGGAAAACCCAACAAAACCCAACGGAGAACCCAAAACACGTCCAAAACACCCCAAACAAGAACAGGATCACCCCCCAAAACGAAAGAAAACCCCAAAAAGCACGGATCCAATCCCAAAACCACTCTAAACGTACCTGATGTTCTCCAAATCCAAATGTCCACTCCCAACCACCATAAAACCCATTAGGAACTCAACGAAACCCAACGGAAACCCCAAAAACACCTCAAAAACACCCCAAAAAAGAACTGGATCAGAAGAAAAAACACCAAACACTATGAATTTCCCCGCAAAACCACCCTAAACTCACCTGATCTTCTTCAAAACCCACAATCCACTCCCATTTACCTTAACGACCAACGAGAATCCAACTAAAACCCAACGGAGACCCCAAAACAAGTCGAAAACACCCCAAACAAGAACAGGATAACCCCTAAAAAAGAAAGAAAACCCCCAAAACCATAGATCCACCCCAAAAACACACTAAACCTACCTGATGTTCTCCAAATCCCAAAGTCCACTCCCAACAAACTTAAAACACATTAGGAAATCAACGAAACGCAACGGAAACCCCAAAACATGTCAAAAACACCACCAAAAAAAGCGGGATCACCCCCAAAACCGAAAGAAAACCCTAAAAGCCGTTGATCCACCCCAAAAGTCCCCCTAAACCTACCTGATGTTCTCCAATACCCACAATTTACACGTTTTCACCATGATGAACAACAAGAACCCAACAAAACCCAACGGAGACCCCAAAATATGTCAAAAACACCCCAAAAAAGAATGGGACCACCCCAAAAACAGAAGAAAACGCTAAAAAAACAGAATTCAACCAAAACCATAGATTCACCACCCAGAAAAACTTAAACTCACCTGATATTCTCCAAAACCCACAATTTACACTTTTCCAACATGATGACCAACAAGAACCCAACAAAACCCAACGGAGACCCCAAAACACATCAAAAACACACCAAGAAAGAACGGGATCACCCCAGAAAAACAGAAAAAAAAAACAAATACCATGAATCCACCCCAAAAGTCCCCCTAAACCTACCTGATGTTCTCCAAAACCCACAATTTACCCTTTTCCACCATGATGCCAACGGAAAACCCAACGAAACCCAACGGAGAACCCAAAACACATCAAAAACACCACAAACAAGAACCGAATCACCCCCAAAACTGGAACAAAATCCCCAAAAAGCACGGATCAAATCCCAAAACCACCCTAAACCTACCTGATGTTCTCCAAAACCCACTATTCAGCCTTTTCCACCAAAATGAACAAGGAAAACACAACGAAACAAAACAGAGACCACAAAACACGTCAAAAACACCCCAGACAAGAACGGAATCACCCCCAAAACTGGAAGAAAATCCCCCAAAAACATAGATCCACCCCAAAAAAACCCTAAACCTACCTGATGTTCTCCAAAACCCGCAATTTACACTTTTCCAACATGATGACCAACAAGAACCCAGCAAAACCCAACGGAGACCCCAAAACACGTCAAAAACACCCCAAAAATGAATTCGATCACCCCCCCAAAAAAAACAGAAGAAAACCCCAAATACCATGAATCCACCCCAAAAGTCCCCCTAAACCTACCTGATGTTCTCCAAAACCCACAATTTACACTTTTCCACCATGATGACCACGGAAAACACAACGAAACCCAACGGAGAACCCAAAACATGTCCAAAACACCCCAAAAAAGAATTGGATCACCCCAAAACTGGAACAAAATCCTCCAAAACCATAGATCCACCCAAAAAACACCCTAAATCTACATGATGTTCTCCAAAACCCACAATTTAAACTTTTCCACCATGATGACCACGAAAAACCCAATGAAACCCAACGCAGACCCCAAAACACGTCAAAAACATGACAAAAACAACTGGATCACTAGAAAAACAACAGAAGAAAACCCTAAAAACCATGAATCTGCCCCAGAAGTCCTCATAAACCTACCTGATGTTCTCCAAAACCAACAATTTACACTTTTCCAGCATGATGACCACGGAAAACCCAACAAAACCCAACGGAGAACCCAAAACACGTCCAAAACACCCCAAACAAGAACAGGATCACCCCCCAAAACGAAAGAAAACCCCAAAAAGCACGGATCCAATCCCAAAACCACTCTAAACGTACCTGATGTTCTCCAAATCCAAATGTCCACTCCCAACCACCATAAAACCCATTAGGAACTCAACGAAACCCAACGGAAACCCCAAAAACACCTCAAAAACACCCCAAAAAAGAACTGGATCAGAAGAAAAAACACCAAACACTATGAATTTCCCCGCAAAACCACCCTAAACTCACCTGATCTTCTTCAAAACCCACAATCCACTCCCATTTACCTTAACGACCAACGAGAATCCAACTAAAACCCAACGGAGACCCCAAAACAAGTCGAAAACACCCCAAACAAGAACAGGATAACCCCTAAAAAAGAAAGAAAACCCCCAAAACCATAGATCCACCCCAAAAACACACTAAACCTACCTGATGTTCTCCAAATCCCAAAGTCCACTCCCAACAAACTTAAAACACATTAGGAAATCAACGAAACGCAACGGAAACCCCAAAACACGTCAAAAACACCACAAAAAAAAGCGGGATCACCCCCAAAACCGAAAGAAAACCCTAAAAGCCGTTGATCCACCCCAAAGGTCCCCCTAAACCTACCTGATGTTCTCCAATACCCACAATTTACACGTTTTCACCATGATGAACAACAAGAACCCAACAAAAACCAACGGAGACCCCAAAATATGTCAAAAACACCCCAAAAAAGAATGGGACCACCCCAAAAACAGAAGAAAACGCTAAAAAAACAGAAGAATTCAACCAAAACCATAGATTCACCACCCAGAAAAACTTAAACTCACCTGATATTCTCCAAAACCCACAATTTACACTTTTCCAACATGATGACCAACAAGAACCCAACAAAACCCAACGGAGACCCCAAAACACATCAAAAACACACCAAAAAAAGAACGGGATCACCCCAGAAAAACAGAAAAAAAAAACAAATACCATGAATCCACCCCAAAAGTCCCCCTAAACCTACCTGATGTTCTCCAAAACCCACAATTTACCCTTTTCCACCATGATGCCAACGGAAAACCCAACGAAACCCAACGGAGAACCCAAAACACATCAAAAACACCACAAACAAGAACGGAATCACCCCCAAAACTGGAACAAAATCCCCAAAAAGCACGGATCAAATCCCAAAACCACCCTAAACCTACCTGATGTTCTCCAAAACCCACTATTCAGCCTTTTCCACCAAAATGAACAAGGAAAACACAACGAAACAAAACAGAGACCACAAAACACGTCAAAAACACCCCAAACAAGAACGGAATCACCCCCAAAACTGGAAGAAAATCCCCCAAAAACATAGATCCACCCCAAAAAAACCCTAAACCTACCTGATGTTCTCCAAAACCCACAATTTACACTTTTCCAACATGATGACCAACAAGAACCCAGCAAAACCCAACGGAGACCCCAAAACACGTCAAAAACACCCCAAAAATGAATTCGATCACCCCCCCAAAAAAAACAGAAGAAAACCCCAAATACCATGAATCCACCCCAAAAGTCCCCCTAAACCTACCTGATGTTCTCCAAAACCCACAATTTACACTTTTCCACCATGATGACCACGGAAAACACAACGAAACCCAACGGAGAACCCAAAACATGTCCAAAACACCCCAAAAAAGAATTGGATCACCCCAAAACTGGAACAAAATCCTCCAAAACCATAGATCCACCCAAAAAACACCCTAAATCTACCTGATGTTCTCCAAAACCCACAATTTAAACTTTTCCACCATGATGACCACGAAAAACCCAATGAAACCCAACGCAGACCCCAAAACACGTCAAAAACATGACAAAAACAACTGGATCACTAGAAAAACAACAGAAGAAAACCCTAAAAACCATGAATCTGCCCCAGAAGTCCTCATAAACCTACCTGATGTTCTCCAAAACCAACAATTTACACTTTTCCAGCATGATGACCACGGAAAACCCAACAAAACCCAACGGAGAACCCAAAACACGTCCAAAACACCCCAAACAAGAACAGGATCACCCCCCAAAACGAAAGAAAACCCCAAAAAGCACGGATCCAATCCCAAAACCACTCTAAACGTACCTGATGTTCTCCAAATCCAAATGTCCACTCCCAACCACCATAAAACCCATTAGGAACTCAACGAAACCCAACGGAAACCCCAAAAACACCTCAAAAACACCCCAAAAAAGAACTGGATCAGAAGAAAAAACACCAAACACTATGAATTTCCCCGCAAAACCACCCTAAACTCACCTGATCTTCTTCAAAACCCACAATCCACTCCCATTTACCTTAACGACCAACGAGAATCCAACTAAAACCCAACGGAGACCCCAAAACAAGTCGAAAACACCCCAAACAAGAACAGGATAACCCCTAAAAAAGAAAGAAAACCCCCAAAACCATAGATCCACCCCAAAAACACACTAAACCTACCTGATGTTCTCCAAATCCCAAAGTCCACTCCCAACAAACTTAAAACACATTAGGAAATCAACGAAACGCAACGGAAACCCCAAAACACGTCAAAAACACCACAAAAAAAAGCGGGATCACCCCCAAAACCGAAAGAAAACCCTAAAAGCCGTTGATCCACCCCAAAAGTCCCCCTAAACCTACCTGATGTTCTCCAATACCCACAATTTACCCTTTTCCACCATGATGAACAACAAGAACCCAACAAAACCCAACGGAGACCCCAAAATATGTCAAAAACACCCCAAAAAAGAATGGGACCACCCCAAAAACAGAAGAAAACGCTAAAAAAAAAAAAAAAAAAAACAGAAGAATTCAACCAAAACCATAGATTCACCACCCAGAAAAACTTAAACTCACCTGATATTCTCCAAAACCCACAATTTACACTTTTCCAACATGATGACCAACAAGAACCCAACAAAACCCAACGGAGACCCCAAAATATGTCAAAAACACCCCAAAAAAGAATGGGACCACCCCAAAAACAGAAGAAAACGCTAAAAAAAAAAAAAAAAAAACAGAAGAATTCAACCAAAACCATAGATTCACCACCCAGAAA
The DNA here is from genome assembly GCF_964211825.1 of Aythya ferina. Lineage (NCBI taxonomy): Eukaryota > Metazoa > Chordata > Aves > Anseriformes > Anatidae > Aythya > Aythya ferina. The sequence goes on from NC_140300.1 coordinate 77,909,673, forward strand.
AACTTAAACTCACCTGATATTCTCCAAAACCAACAATTTACACTTTTCCAGCATGATGACCACGGAAAACCCAACAAAACCCAACGGAGAACCCAAAACACGTCCAAAACACCCCAAACAAGAACAGGATCACCCCCCAAAACGAAAGAAAACCCCAAAAAGCACGGATCCAATCCCAAAACCACTCTAAACGTACCTGATGTTCTCCAAATCCAAATGTCCACTCCCAACCACCATAAAACCCATTAGGAACTCAACGAAACCCAACGGAAACCCCAAAAACACCTCAAAAACACCCCAAAAAAGAACTGGATCAGAAGAAAAAACACCAAACACTATGAATTTCCCCGCAAAACCACCCTAAACTCACCTGATCTTCTTCAAAACCCACAATCCACTCCCATTTACCTTAACGACCAACGAGAATCCAACTAAAACCCAACGGAGACCCCAAAACAAGTCGAAAACACCCCAAACAAGAACAGGATAACCCCTAAAAAAGAAAGAAAACCCCCAAAACCATAGATCCACCCCAAAAACACACTAAACCTACCTGATGTTCTCCAAATCCCAAAGTCCACTCCCAACAAACTTAAAACACATTAGGAAATCAACGAAACGCAACGGAAACCCCAAAACACGTCAAAAACACCACAAAAAAAAGCGGGATCACCCCCAAAACCGAAAGAAAACCCTAAAAGCCGTTGATCCACCCCAAAAGTCCCCCTAAACCTACCTGATGTTCTCCAATACCCACAATTTACCCTTTTCCACCATGATGAACAACAAGAACCCAACAAAACCCAACGGAGACCCCAAAATATGTCAAAAACACCCCAAAAAAGAATGGGACCACCCCAAAAACAGAAGAAAACGCTAAAAAAAAAAAAAAAAAAACAGAAGAATTCAACCAAAACCATAGATTCACCACCCAGAAAAACTTAAACTCACCTGATATTCTCCAAAACCCACAATTTACACTTTTCCAACATGATGACCAACAAGAACCCAACAAAACCCAACGGAGACCCCAAAACACATCAAAAACACCCCAAAAAAGAACGGGATCACCCCAGAAAAACAGAAAAAAAAAAAACAAATACCATGAATCCACCCCAAAAGTCCCCCTAAACCTACCTGATGTTCTCCAAAACCCACAATTTACCCTTTTCCACCATGATGACAACGGAAAACCCAACGAAACCCAACGGAGAACCCAAAACACATCAAAAACACCACAAACAAGAACCGAATCACCCCCAAAACTGGAACAAAATCCCCAAAAAGCACGGATCAAATCCCAAAACCACCCTAAACCTACCTGATGTTCTCCAAAACCCACTATTCAGCCTTTTCCACCAAAATGAACAAGGAAAACACAACGAAACAAAACAGAGACCACAAAACACGTCAAAAACACCCCAGACAAGAACGGAATCACCCCCAAAACTGGAAGAAAATCCCCCCAAAACATAGATCCACCCCAAAAAAACCCTAAACCTACCTGATGTTCTCCAAAACCCACAATTTACACTTTTCCAACATGATGACCAACAAGAACCCAGCAAAACCCAACGGAGACCCCAAAACACGTCAAAAACACCCCAAAAATGAATTCGATCACCCCCCCAAAAAAAACAGAAGAAAACCCCAAATACCATGAATCCACCCCAAAAGTCCCCCTAAACCTACCTGATGTTCTCCAAAACCCACAATTTACACTTTTCCACCATGATGACCACGGAAAACACAACGAAACCCAACGGAGAACCCAAAACATGTCCAAAACACCCCAAAAAAGAATTGGATCACCCCAAAACTGGAACAAAATCCTCCAAAACCATAGATCCACCCAAAAAACACCCTAAATCTACCTGATGTTCTCCAAAACCCACAATTTAAACTTTTCCACCATGATGACCACGAAAAACCCAATGAAACCCAACGCAGACCCCAAAACACGTCAAAAACATGACAAAAACAACTGGATCACTAGAAAAACAACAGAAGAAAACCCTAAAAACCATGAATCTGCCCCAGAAGTCCTCATAAACCTACCTGATGTTCTCCAAAACCAACAATTTACACTTTTCCAGCATGATGACCACGGAAAACCCAACAAAACCCAACGGAGAACCCAAAACACGTCCAAAACACCCCAAACAAGAACAGGATCACCCCCCAAAACGAAAGAAAACCCCAAAAAGCACGGATCCAATCCCAAAACCACTCTAAACGTACCTGATGTTCTCCAAATCCAAATGTCCACTCCCAACCACCATAAAACCCATTAGGAACTCAACGAAACCCAACGGAAACCCCAAAAACACCTCAAAAACACCCCAAAAAAGAACTGGATCAGAAGAAAAAACACCAAACACTATGAATTTCCCCGCAAAACCACCCTAACCTCACCTGATCTTCTTCAAAACCCACAATCCACTCCCATTTACCTTAACGACCAACGAGAATCCAACTAAAACCCAACGGAGACCCCAAAACAAGTCGAAAACACCCCAAACAAGAACAGGATAACCCCTAAAAAAGAAAGAAAACCCCAAAAACCATAGATCCACCCCAAAACCACACTAAACCTACCTGATGTTCTCCAAATCCCAAAGTCCACTCCCAACAAACTTAAAACACATTAGGAAATCAACGAAACGCAACGGAAACCCCAAAACACGTCAAAAACACCACAAAAAAAAGCGGGATCACCCCCAAAACCGAAAGAAAACCCTAAAAGCCGTTGATCCACCCCAAAAGTCCCCCTAAACCTACCTGATGTTCTCCAATACCCACAATTTACACGTTTTCACCATGATGAACAACAAGAACCCAACAAAACCCAACGGAGACCCCAAAATATGTCAAAAACACCCCAAAAAAGAATGGGACCACCCCAAAAACAGAAGAAAACGCTAAAAAAAAAAAAAAAAAAACAGAAGAATTCAACCAAAACCATAGATTCACCACCCAGAAAAACTTAAACTCACCTGATATTCTCCAAAACCCACAATTTACACTTTTCCAACATGATGACCAACAAGAACCCAACAAAACCCAACGGAGACCCCAAAACACATCAAAAACACCCCAAAAAAGAACGGGATCACCCCAGAAAAACAGAAAAAAAAAAAACAAATACCATGAATCCACCCCAAAAGTCCCCCTAAACCTACCTGATGTTCTCCAAAACCCACAATTTACCCTTTTCCACCATGATGCCAACGGAAAACCCAACGAAACCCAACGGAGAACCCAAAACACATCAAAAACACCACAAACAAGAACCGAATCACCCCCAAAACTGGAACAAAATCCCCAAAAAGCACGGATCAAATCCCAAAACCACCCTAAACCTACCTGATGTTCTCCAAAACCCACTATTCAGCCTTTTCCACCAAAATGAACAAGGAAAACACAACGAAACAAAACAGAGACCACAAAACACGTCAAAAACACCCCAGACAAGAACGGAATCACCCCCAAAACTGGAAGAAAATCCCCCAAAAACATAGATCCACCCCAAAAAAACACTAAACCTACCTGATGTTCTCCAAAACCCACAATTTACACTTTTCCAACATGATGACCAACAAGAACCCAGCAAAACCCAACGGAGACCCCAAAACACGTCAAAAACACCCCAAAAATGAATTCGATCACCCCCCCAAAAAAAACAGAAGAAAACCCCAAATACCATGAATCCACCCCAAAAGTCCCCCTAAACCTACCTGATGTTCTCCAAAACCCACAATTTACACTTTTCCACCATGATGACCACGGAAAACACAACGAAACCCAACGGAGAACCCAAAACATGTCCAAAACACCCCAAAAAAGAATTGGATCACCCCAAAACTGGAACAAAATCCTCCAAAACCATAGATCCACCCAAAAAACACCCTAAATCTACCTGATGTTCTCCAAAACCCACAATTTAAACTTTTCCACCATGATGACCACGAAAAACCCAATGAAACCCAACGCAGACCCCAAAACACGTCAAAAACATGACAAAAACAACTGGATCACTAGAAAAACAACAGAAGAAAACCCTAAAAACCATGAATCTGCCCCAGAAGTCCTCATAAACCTACCTGATGTTCTCCAAAACCAACAATTTACACTTTTCCAGCATGATGACCACGGAAAACCCAACAAAACCCAACGGAGAACCCAAAACACGTCCAAAACACCCCAAACAAGAACAGGATCACCCCCCAAAACGAAAGAAAACCCCAAAAAGCACGGATCCAATCCCAAAACCACTCTAAACCTACCTGATGTTCTCCAAATCCAAATGTCCACTCCCAACCACCATAAAACCCATTAGGAACTCAACGAAACCCAACGGAAACCCCAAAAACACCTCAAAAACACCCCAAAAAAGAACTGGATCAGAAGAAAAAACACCAAACACTATGAATTTCCCCGCAAAACCACCCTAAACTCACCTGATCTTCTTCAAAACCCACAATCCACTCCCATTTACCTTAACGACCAACGAGAATCCAACTAAAACCCAACGGAGACCCCAAAACAAGTCGAAAACACCCCAAACAAGAACAGGATAACCCCTAAAAAAGAAAGAAAACCCCCAAAACCATAGATCCACCCCAAAAACACACTAAACCTACCTGATGTTCTCCAAATCCCAAAGTCCACTCCCAACAAACTTAAAACACATTAGGAAATCAACGAAACGCAACGGAAACCCCAAAACACGTCAAAAACACCACAAAAAAAAGCGGGATCACCCCCAAAACCGAAAGAAAACCCTAAAAGCCGTTGATCCACCCCAAAAGTCCCCCTAAACCTACCTGATGTTCTCCAATACCCACAATTTACACGTTTTCACCATGATGAACAACAAGAACCCAACAAAACCCAACGGAGACCCCAAAATATGTCAAAAACACCCCAAAAAAGAATGGGACCACCCCAAAAACAGAAGAAAACGCTAAAAAAAACAGAAGAATTCAACCAAAACCATAGATTCACCACCCAGAAAAACTTAAACTCACCTGATATTCTCCAAAACCCACAATTTACACTTTTCCAACATGATGACCAACAAGAACCCAACAAAACCCAACGGAGACCCCAAAACACATCAAAAACACACCCAAAAAGAACGGGATCACCCCAGAAAAACAGAAAAAAAAAAAACAAATACCATGAATCCACCCCAAAAGTCCCCCTAAACCTACCTGATGTTCTCCAAAACCCACAATTTACCCTTTTCCACCATGATGCCAACGGAAAACCCAACGAAACCCAACGGAGAACCCAAAACACATCAAAAACACCACAAACAAGAACGGAATCACCCCCAAAACTGGAACAAAATCCCCAAAAAGCACGGATCAAATCCCAAAACCACCCTAAACCTACCTGATGTTCTCCAAAACCCACTATTCAGCCTTTTCCACCAAAATGAACAAGGAAAACACAACGAAACAAAACAGAGACCACAAAACACGTCAAAAACACCCCAAACAAGAACGGAATCACCCCCAAAACTGGAAGAAAATCCCCCAAAAACATAGATCCACCCCAAAAAAACCCTAAACCTACCTGATGTTCTCCAAAACCCACAATTTACACTTTTCCAACATGATGACCAACAAGAACCCAGCAAAACCCAACGGAGACCCCAAAACACGTCAAAAACACCCCAAAAATGAATTCGATCACCCCCCCAAAAAAAACAGAAGAAAACCCCAAATACCATGAATCCACCCCAAAAGTCCCCCTAAACCTACCTGATGTTCTCCAAAACCCACAATTTACACTTTTCCACCATGATGACCACGGAAAACACAACGAAACCCAACGGAGAACCCAAAACATGTCCAAAAAAACCCAAAAAAGAATTGGATCACCCCAAAACTGGAACAAAATCCTCCAAAACCATAGATCCACCCAAAAAACACCCTCAATCTACCTGATGTTCTCCAAAACCCACAATTTAAACTTTTCCACCATGATGACCACGAAAAACCCAATGAAACCCAACGCAGACCCCAAAACACGTCAAAAACATGACAAAAACAACTGGATCACTAGAAAAACAACAGAAGAAAACCCTAAAAACCATGAATCTGCCCCAGAAGTCCTCATAAACCTACCTGATGTTCTCCAAAACCAACAATTTACACTTTTCCACCATGATGACCACGGAAAACCCAACAAAACCCAACGGAGAACCCAAAACACGTCCAAAACACCCCAAACAAGAACAGGATCACCCCCCAAAACGAAAGAAAACCCCAAAAAGCACGGATCCAATCCCAAAACCACTCTAAACCTACCTGATGTTCTCCAAATCCAAATGTCCACTCCCAACCACCATAAAACCCATTAGGAACTCAACGAAACCCAACGGAAACCCCAAAAACACCTCAAAAACACCCCAAAAAAGAACTGGATCAGAAGAAAAAACACCAAACACTATGAATTTCCCCGCAAAACCACCCTAAACTCACCTGATCTTCTTCAAAACCCACAATCCACTCCCATTTACCCTAACGACCAACGAGAATCCAACTAAAACCCAACGGAGACCCCAAAACAAGTCGAAAACACCCCAAACAAGAACAGGATAACCCCTAAAAAAGAAAGAAAACCCCCAAAACCATAGATCCACCCCAAAAACACACTAAACCTACCTGATGTTCTCCAAATCCCAAAGTCCACTCCCAACAAACTTAAAACACATTAGGAAATCAACGAAACGCAACGGAAACCCCAAAACACGTCAAAAACACCACAAAAAAAAGCAGGATCACCCCCAAAACCGAAAGAAAACCCTAAAAGCCGTTGATCCACCCCAAAAGTCCCCCTAAACCTACCTGATGTTCTCCAATACCCACAATTTACACGTTTTCACCATGATGAACAACAAGAACCCAACAAAACCCAACGGAGACCTCAAAATATGTCAAAAACACCCCAAAAAAGAATGGGACCACCCCAAAAACAGAAGAAAACGCTAAAAAAAACCAGAAGAATTCAACCAAAACCATAGATTCACCACCCAGAAAAACTTAAACTCACCTGATATTATCCAAAACCCACAATTTACACTTTTCCAACATGATGACCAACAAGAACCCAACAAAACCCAACGGAGACCCCAAAACACATCAAAAACACACCAAAAAAGAACGGGATCACCCCAGAAAAACAGAAAAAAAAAAACAAATACCATGAATCCACCCCAAAAGTCCCCCTAAACCTACCTGATGTTCTCCAAAACCCACAATTTACCCTTTTCCACCATGATGCCAACGGAAAACCCAACGAAACCCAACGGAGACCCCAAAACACATCAAAAACACCACAAACAAGAACGGAATCACCCCCAAAACTGGAACAAAATCCCCAAAAAGCACGGATCAAATCCCAAAACCACCCTAAACCTACCTGATGTTCTCCAAAACCCGCAATTTACACTTTTCCACCATGATGACCACGAAAAACCCAACAAAACCCAACGGAGAATTCAAAACACGTCCAAAACACCCCAAACAAGAACAGGATCACCCCCAAAAACGAAAGAAAACCCCAAAAAGCACGGATCCAATCCCAAAACCACTCTAAACGTACCTGATGTTCTCCAAATCCAAATGTCCACTCCCAACCACCATAAAACCCATTAGGAACTCAACGAAACCCAACGGAAACCCCAAAAACACCTCAAAAACACCCCAGAAAAGAACTGGATCAGAAGAAAAAACACCAAACACTATGAATTTCCCCGCAAAACCACCCTAAACTCACCTGATCTTCTTCAAAACCCACAATCCACTCCCATTTACCTTAACGACCAACGAGAATCCAACTAAAACCCAACGGAGACTCCAAAACAGGTCGAACACACCCCAAACAAGAACAGGATAACCCCTAAAAAAGAAAGAAAATCCCCAAAACCATAGATCCACCCAAAAAACACACTAAACCTTCCTGATGTTCTCCAAAACCCACAATTTACACTTTTCCAACATGATGACCAACAAGAACCCATCAAAACCTAACGGAGACCCCAAAACACGTCAAAAACACCCCAAAAATGAATTCGATCACCCCCCCCCAAAAAAAAAACAGAAGAAAACCCCAAATGCCATGAATCCACCCCAAAAGTCCCCCTAAACCTACCTGATGTTCTCCAAAACCCACAATTTACACTTTTCCAGCATGATGACCACGGAAAACCCAACAAAACCCAACGGAGAACCCAAAACACGTCCAAAACAACCATAAAAAGAATTGGATCACCCCAAAACAGGAACAAAATCCCCCAAAACCATAGATCCACTCAAAAAACACCCTAAATCTACCTGATGTTCTCCAAAACCCACAATTTACACTTTTCCACCATGATGACCACGAAAAACCCAATGAAACCCAACGGAGACCCCAAAACACGTCAAAAACATGCCAAAAAACAACTGGATCACTAGAAAAAACAGAAGAAAACTCTAAAAACCATGAATCTGCCCCAGAAGTCCTCATAAACCTACCTGATGTTCTCCAAAACCAACAATTTACACTTTTCCACCATGATGACCACGGAAAACCCAACGAAATCCAACGGAGAACCCAAAACACGTCCAAAACACCCCAAACAAGAACAGGATCACCCCCAAAAACGAAAGAAAACCCCAAAAAGCACGGATCCAATCCCAAAACCACTCTAAACGTACCTGATGTTCTCCAAATCCAAATGTCCACTCCCAACCACCATAAAACCCATTAGGAACTCAACAAAACCCAACGGAAACCCCAAAAACACCTCAAAAACACCCCAGAAAAGAACTGGATCAGAAGAAAAAACACCAAACACTATGAATTTCCCCGCAAAACCACCCTAAACTCACCTGATCTTCTTCAAAACCCACAATCCACTCCCATTTACCTTAACGACCAACGAGAATCCAACTAAAACCCAACGGAGACCCCAAAACAAGTCGAAAACACCCCAAAAAAGAATGGGATAAACCCCCAAAAAAGAAAGAAAACCCCAAAAAGCACGGATCCAATCCCAAAACCACTCTAAACGTACCTGATGTTCTCCAAATCCAAATGTCCACTCCCAACCACCATAAAACCCATTAGGAAATCAACGAAACCCAACGGAAACCCCAAAAACACCTCAAAAACACCCCAAAAAAGAACTGGATCAGAAGAAAAAACACCAAACACTATGAATTTCCCCGCAAAACCACCCTAAACTCACCTGATCTTCTTCAAAACCCACAATCCACTCCCATTTACCCTAACGACCAACGAGAATCCAACTAAAACCCAACGGAGACCCCAAAACAAGTCGAAAACACCCCAAACAAGAACAGGATAACCCCTAAAAAAGAAAGAAAACCCCCAAAACCATAGATCCACCCCAAAAACACACTAAACCTACCTGATGTTCTCCAAATCCCAAAGTCCACTCCCAACAAACTTAAAACACATTAGGAAATCAACGAAACGCAACGGAAACCCCAAAACACGTCAAAAACACCACAAAAAAAAGCGGGATCACCCCCAAAACCGAAAGAAAACCCTAAAAGCCGTTGATCCACCCCAAAAGTCCCCCTAAACCTACCTGATGTTCTCCAATACCCACAATTTACACGTTTTCACCATGATGAACAACAAGAACCCAACAAAAACCAACGGAGACCCCAAAATATGTCAAAAACACCCCAAAAAAGAATGGGACCACCCCAAAAACAGAAGAAAACGCTAAAAAAACAGAAGAATTCAACCAAAACCATAGATTCACCACCCAGAAAAACTTAAACTCACCTGATATTCTCCAAAACCCACAATTTACACTTTTCCAACATGATGACCAACAAGAACCCAACAAAACCCAACGGAGACCCCAAAACACATCAAAAACACACCAAAAAAGAACGGGATCACCCCAGAAAAACAGAAAAAAAAAAAAACAAATACCATGAATCCACCCCAAAAGTCCCCCTAAACCTACCTGATGTTCTCCAAAACCCACAATTTACCCTTTTCCACCATGATGCCAACGGAAAACCCAACGAAACCCAACGGAGAACCCAAAACACATCAAAAACACCACAAACAAGAACCGAATCACCCCCAAAACTGGAACAAAATCCCCAAAAAGCACGGATCAAATCCCAAAACCACCCTAAACCTACCTGATGTTCTCCAAAACCCACTATTCAGCCTTTTCCACCAAAATGAACAAGGAAAACACAACGAAACAAAACAGAGACCACAAAACACGTCAAAAACACCCCAAACAAGAACGGAATCACCCCCAAAACTGGAAGAAAATCCCCCAAAAACATAGATCCACCCCAAAAAAACACTAAACCTACCTGATGTTCTCCAAAACCCACAATTTACACTTTTCCAACATGATGACCAACAAGAACCCAGCAAAACCCAACGGAGACCCCAAAACACGTCAAAAACACCCCAAAAATGAATTCGATCACCCCCCCAAAAAAACCAGAAGAAAACCCCAAATACCATGAATCCACCCCAAAAGTCCCCCTAAACCTACCTGATGTTCTCCAAAACCAACAATTTACACTTTTCCACCATGATGACCACGGAAAACACAACGAAACCCAACGGAGAACCCAAAACATGTCCAAAACACCCCAAAAAAGAATTGGATCACCCCAAAACTGGAACAAAATCCTCCAAAACCATAGATCCACCCAAAAAACACCCTAAATCTACCTGATGTTCTCCAAAACCCACAATTTAAACTTTTCCACCATGATGACCACGAAAAACCCAATGAAACCCAACGCAGACCCCAAAACACGTCAAAAACATGACAAAAACAACTGGATCACTAGAAAAACAACAGAAGAAAACCCTAAAAACCATGAATCTGCCCCAGAAGTCCTCATAAACCTACCTGATGTTCTCCAAAACCAACAATTTACACTTTTCCACCATGATGACCACGGAAAACCCAACAAAACCCAACGGAGAACCCAAAACACGTCCAAAACACCCCAAACAAGAACAGGATCACCCCCCAAAACGAAAGAAAACCCCAAAAAGCACGGATCCAATCCCAAAACCACTCTAAACGTACCTGATGTTCTCCAAATCCAAATGTCCACTCCCAACCACCATAAAACCCATTAGGAACTCAACGAAACCCAACGGAAACCCCAAAAACACCTCAAAAACACCCCAAAAAAGAACTGGATCAGAAGAAAAAACACCAAACACTATGAATTTCCCCGCAAAACCACCCTAAACTCACCTGATCTTCTTCAAAACCCACAATCCACTCCCATTTACCCTAACGACCAACGAGAATCCAACTAAAACCCAACGGAGACCCCAAAACAAGTCGAAAACACCCCAAACAAGAACAGGATAACCCCTAAAAAAGAAAGAAAACCCCCAAAACCATAGATCCACCCCAAAAACACACTAAACCTACCTGATGTTCTCCAAATCCCAAAGTCCACTCCCAACAAACTTAAAACACATTAGGAAATCAACGAAACGCAACGGAAACCCCAAAACACGTCAAAAACACCACAAAAAAAAGCAGGATCACCCCCAAAACCGAAAGAAAACCCTAAAAGCCGTTGATCCACCCCAAAAGTCCCCCTAAACCTACCTGATGTTCTCCAATACCCACAATTTACACGTTTTCACCATGATGAACAACAAGAACCCAACAAAACCCAACGGAGACCCCAAAATATGTCAAAAACACCCCAAAAAAGAATGGGACCACCCCAAAAACAGAAGAAAACGCTAAAAAAAAAGAAGAATTCAACCAAAAGCATAGATTCACCACCCAGAAAAACTTAAACTCACCTGATATTATCCAAAACCCACAATTTACACTTTTCCAACATGATGACCAACAAGAACCCAACAAAACCCAACGGAGACCCCAAAACACATCAAAAACACACCAAAAAAGAACGGGATCACCCCAGAAAAACAGAAAAAAAAAAAAACAAATACCATGAATCCACCCCAAAAGTCCCCCTAAACCTACCTGATGTTCTCCAAAACCCACAATTTACCCTTTTCCACCATGATGCCAACGGAAAACCCAACGAAACCCAACGGAGACCCCAAAACACATCAAAAACACCACAAACAAGAACGGAATCACCCCCAAAACTGGAACAAAATCCCCAAAAAGCACGGATCAAATCCCAAAACCACCCTAAACCTACCTGATGTTCTCCAAAACCCGCAATTTACACTTTTCCACCATGATGACCACGAAAAACCCAACAAAACCCAACGGAGAATTCAAAACACGTCCAAAACACCCCAAACAAGAACAGGATCACCCCCAAAAACGAAAGAAAACCCCAAAAAGCACGGATCCAATCCCAAAACCACTCTAAACGTACCTGATGTTCTCCAAATCCAAATGTCCACTCCCAACCACCATAAAACCCATTAGGAACTCAACAAAACCCAACGGAAACCCCAAAAACACCTCAAAAACACCCCAGAAAAGAACTGGATCAGAAGAAAAAACACCAAACACTATGAATTTCCCCGCAAAACCACCCTAAACTCACCTGATCTTCTTCAAAACCCACAATCCACTCCCATTTACCTTAACGACCAACGAGAATCCAACTAAAACCCAACGGAGACTCCAAAACAAGTCGAACACACCCCAAACAAGAACAGGATAACCCCTAAAAAAGAAAGAAAATCCCAAAAACCATAGATCCACCCAAAAAACACACTAAACCTTCCTGATGTTCTCCAAAACCCTCAATTTACACTTTTCCAACATGATGACCAACAAGAACCCATCAAAACCCAACGGAGACCCCAAAACACGTCAAAAACACCCCAAAAATGAATTCGATCACCCCCCCCCCAAAAAAAAAACAGAAGAAAACCCCAAATGCCATGAATCCACCCCAAAAGTCCCCCTAAACCTACCTGATGTTCTCCAAAACCCACAATTTACACTTTTCCAGCATGATGACCACGGAAAACCCAACAAAACCCAACGGAGAACCCAAAACACGTCCAAAACAACCATAAAAAGAATTGGATCACCCCAAAACAGGAACAAAATCCCCCAAAACCATAGATCCACTCAAAAAACACCCTAAATCTACCTGATGTTCTCCAAAACCCACAATTTACACTTTTCCACCATGATGACCACGAAAAACCCAATGAAACCCAACGGAGACCCCAAAACACGTCAAAAACATGCCAAAAAACAACTGGATCACTAGAAAAAACAGAAGAAAACTCTAAAAACCATGAATCTGCCCCAGAAGTCCTCATAAACCTACCTGATGTTCTCCAAAACCAACAATTTACACTTTTCCACCATGATGACCACGGAAAACCCAACGAAATCCAACGGAGAACCCAAAACACGTCCAAAACACCCCAAACAAGAACAGGATCACCCCCAAAAACGAAAGAAAACCCCAAAAAGCACGGATCCAATCCCAAAACCACTCTAAACGTACCTGATGTTCTCCAAATCCAAATGTCCACTCCCAACCACCATAAAACCCATTAGGAACTCAACAAAACCCAACGGAAACCCCAAAAACACCTCAAAAACACCCCAGAAAAGAACTGGATCAGAAGAAAAAACACCAAACACTATGAATTTCCCCGCAAAACCACCCTAAACTCACCTGATCTTCTTCAAAACCCACAATCCACTCCCATTTACCTTAACGACCAACGAGAATCCAACTAAAACCCAACGGAGACCCCAAAACAAGTCGAAAACACCCCAAAAAAGAATGGGATAACCCCCCAAAAAAGAAAGAAAACCCCAAAAAGCACGGATCCAATCCCAAAACCACTCTAAACGTACCTGATGTTCTCCAAATCCAAATGTCCACTCCCAACCACCATAAAACCCATTAGGAAATCAACGAAACCCAACGGAAACCCCAAAAACACCTCAAAAACACCCCAGAAAAGAACTGGATCAGAAGAAAAAACACCAAACACTATGAATTTCCCCGCAAAACCACCCTAAACTCACCTGATCTTCTTCAAAACCCACAATCCACTCCCATTTACCCTAACGACCAACGAGAATCCAACTAAAACCCAACGGAGACCCCAAAACAAGTCGAAAACACCCCAAACAAGAACAGGATAACCCCTAAAAAAGAAAGAAAACCCCAAAAAACATAGATCCACCCCAAAAACACACTAAACCTACCTGATGTTCTCCAAATCCCAAAGTCCACTCCCAACAAACTTAAAACACATTAGGAAATCAACGAAACGCAACGGAAACCCCAAAACACGTCAAAAACACCACAAAAAAAAGCGGGATCACCCCCAAAACCGAAAGAAAACCCTAAAAGCCGTTGATCCACCCCAAAAGTCCCCCTAAACCTACCTGATGTTCTCCAATACCCACAATTTACACGTTTTCACCATGATGAACAACAAGAACCCAACAAAAACCAACGGAGACCCCAAAATATGTCAAAAACACCCCAAAAAAGAATGGGACCACCCCAAAAACAGAAGAAAACGCTAAAAAAACAGAAGAATTCAACCAAAACCATAGATTCACCACCCAGAAAAACGTAAACTCACCTGATATTCTCCAAAACCCACAATTTGCACTTTTCCAACATGATGACCAACAAGAACCCAACAAAACCCAACGGAGACCCCAAAACACATCAAAAACACACCAAAAAAGAACGGGATCACCCCAGAAAAACAGAAAAAAAAAAACAAATACCATGAATCCACCCCAAAAGTCCCCCTAAACCTACCTGATGTTCTCCAAAACCCACAATTTACCCTTTTCCACCATGATGCCAACGGAAAACCCAACGAAACCCAACGGAGAACCCAAAACACATCAAAAACACCACAAACAAGAACGGAATCACCCCCAAAACTGGAACAAAATCCCCAAAAAGCACGGATCAAATCCCAAAACCACCCTAAACCTACCTGATGTTCTCCAAAACCCACTATTCAGCCTTTTCCACCAAAATGAACAAGGAAAACACAACGAAACAAAACAGAGACCACAAAACACGTCAAAAACACCCCAAACAAGAACGGAATCACCCCCAAAACTGGAAGAAAATCCCCCAAAAACATAGATCCACCCCAAAAAAACCCTAAACCTACCTGATGTTCTCCAAAACCCACAATTTACACTTTTCCAACATGATGACCAACAAGAACCCAGCAAAACCCAACGGAGACCCCAAAACACGTCAAAAACACCCCAAAAATGAATTCGATCACCCCCCCAAAAAAACCAGAAGAAAACCCCAAATACCATGAATCCACCCCAAAAGTCCCCCTAAACCTACCTGATGTTCTCCAAAACCCACAATTTACACTTTTCCACCATGATGACCACGGAAAACACAACGAAACCCAACGGAGAACCCAAAACATGTCCAAAACACCCCAAAAAAGAATTGGATCACCCCAAAACTGGAACAAAATCCTCCAAAACCATAGATCCACCCAAAAAACACCCTAAATCTACCTGATGTTCTCCAAAACCCACAATTTAAACTTTTCCACCATGATGACCACGAAAAACCCAATGAAACCCAACGCAGACCCCAAAACACGTCAAAAACATGACAAAAACAACTGGATCACTAGAAAAACAACAGAAGAAAACCCTAAAAACCATGAATCTGCCCCAGAAGTCCTCATAAACCTACCTGATGTTCTCCAAAACCAACAATTTACACTTTTCCAGCATGATGACCACGGAAAACCCAACAAAACCCAACGGAGAACCCAAAACACGTCCAAAACACCCCAAACAAGAACAGGATCACCCCCAAAAACGAAAGAAAACCCCAAAAAGCACGGATCCAATCCCAAAACCACTCTAAACGTACCTGATGTTCTCCAAATCCAAATGTCCACTCCCAACCACCATAAAACCCATTAGGAACTCAACGAAACCCAACGGAAACCCCAAAAACACCTCAAAAACACCCCAGAAAAGAACTGGATCAGAAGAAAAAACACCAAACACTATGAATTTCCCCGCAAAACCACCCTAAACTCACCTGATCTTCTTCAAAACCCACAATCCACTCCCATTTACCTTAACGACCAACGAGAATCCAACTAAAACCCAACAGAGACCCCAAAACAAGTCGAAAACACCCCAAACAAGAACAGGATCACCCCCAAAAACGAAAGAAAACCCAAAAAGCACGGATCCAATCCCAAAACCACTCTAAACGTACCTGATGTTCTCCAAATCCAAATGTCCACTCCCAACCACCATAAAACCCATTAGGAACTCAACGAAACCCAACGGAAACCCCAAAACACGTCAAAAACACCACAAAAAAAAGCGGGATCACCCCCAAAACCGAAAGAAAACCCTAAAAGCCGTTGATCCACCCCAAAAGTCCCCCTAAACCTACCTGATGTTCTCCAATACCCACAATTTACACGTTTTCACCATGATGAACAACAAGAACCCAACAAAAACCAACGGAGACCCCAAAATATGTCAAAAACACCCCAAAAAAGAATGGGACCACCCCAAAAACAGAAGAAAACGCTAAAAAAACAGAAGAATTCAACCAAAACCATAGATTCACCACCCAGAAAAACTTAAACTCACCTGATATTCTCCAAAACCCACAATTTACACTTTTCCAACATGATGACCAACAAGAACCCAACAAAACCCAACGGAGACCCCAAAACACATCAAAAACACACCAAAAAAGAACGGGATCACCCCAGAAAAACAGAAAAAAAAAACAAATACCATGAATCCACCCCAAAAGTCCCCCTAAACCTACCTGATGTTCTCCAAAACCCACAATTTACCCTTTTCCACCATGATGCCAACGGAAAACCCAACGAAACCCAACGGAGACCCCAAAACACATCAAAAACACCACAAACAAGAACGGAATCACCCCCAAAACTGGAACAAAATCCCCAAAAAGCACGGATCAAATCCCAAAACCACCCTAAACCTACCTGATGTTCTCCAAAACCCACTATTCAGCCTTTTCCACCAAAATGAACAAGGAAAACACAACGAAACAAAACAGAGACCACAAAACACGTCAAAAACACCCCAAACAAGAACGGAATCACCCCCAAAACTGGAACAAAATCCCCCAAAAACATAGATCCACCCCAAAAAAACACTAAACCTACCTGATGTTCTCCAAAACCCGCAATTTACACTTTTCCAACATGATGACCAACAAGAACCCAGCAAAACCCAACGGAGACCCCAAAACACGTCAAAAACACCCCAAAAATGAATTCGATCACCCCCCCCAAAAAAACAGAAGAAAACCCCAAATACCATGAATCCACCCCAAAAGTCCCCCTAAACCTACCTGATGTTCTCCAAAACCCACAATTTACACTTTTCCACCATGATGACCACGGAAAACACAACGAAACCCAACGGAGAACCCAAAACATGTCCAAAACACCCCAAAAAAGAATTGGATCACCCCAAAACTGGAACAAAATCCTCCAAAACCATAGATCCACCCAAAAAACACCCTAAATCTACCTGATGTTCTCCAAAACCCACAATTTAAACTTTTCCAACATGATGACCACGAAAAACCCAATGAAACCCAACGCAGACCCCAAAACACGTCAAAAACATGACAAAAACAACTGGATCACTAGAAAAACAACAGAAGAAAACTCTAAAACCATGAATCTGCCCCAGAAGTCCTCATAAACCTACCTGATGTTCTCCAAAACCAACAATTTACACTTTTCCAGCATGATGACCACGGAAAACCCAACAAAACCCAACGGAGAACCCAAAACACATCCAAAACACCCCAAACAAGAACAGGATCACCCCCCAAAACGAAAGAAAACCCCAAAAAGCACGGATCCAATCCCAAAACCACTCTAAACGTACCTGATGTTCTCCAAATCCAAATGTCCACTCCCAACCACCATAAAACCCATTAGGAACTCAACGAAACCCAACGGAAACCCCAAAAACACCTCAAAAACACCCCAGAAAAGAACTGGATCAGAAGAAAAAACACCAAACACTATGAATTTCCCCGCAAAACCACCCTAAACTCACCTGATCTTCTTCAAAACCCACAATCCACTCCCATTTACCTTAACGACCAACGAGAATCCAACTAAAACCCAACGGAGACCCCAAAACAAGTCGAAAACACCCCAAACAAGAACAGGATAACCCCTAAAAAAGAAAGAAAACCCCCAAAATCATAGATCCACCCCAAAAACACACTAAACCTACCTGATGTTCTCCAAATCCCAAAGTCCACTCCCAACAAACTTAAAACACATTAGGAAATCAACGAAACGCAACGGAAACCCCAAAACACGTCAAAAACACCACAAAAAAAAGCGGGATCACCCCCAAAACCGAAAGAAAACCCTAAAAGCCGTTGATCCACCCCAAAAGTCCCCCTAAACCTACCTGATGTTCTCCAATACCCACAATTTACACGTTTTCACCATGATGAACAACAAGAACCCAACAAAAACCAACGGAGACCCCAAAATATGTCAAAAACACCCCAAAAAAGAATGGGACCACCCCAAAAACAGAAGAAAACGCTAAAAAAACAGAAGAATTCAACCAAAACCATAGATTCACCACCCAGAAAAACTTAAACTCACCTGATATTCTCCAAAACCCACAATTTACACTTTTCCAACATGATGACCAACAAGAACCCAACAAAACCCAACGGAGACCCCAAAACACATCAAAAACACACCAAAAAAGAACGGGATCACCCCAGAAAAACAGAAAAAAAAAAAAACAAATACCATGAATCCACCCCAAAAGTCCCCCTAAACCTACCTGATGTTCTCCAAAACCCACAATTTACCCTTTTCCACCATGATGCCAACGGAAAACCCAACGAAACCCAACGGAGAACCCAAAACACATCAAAAACACCACAAACAAGAACGGAATCACCCCCAAAACTGGAACAAAATCCCCAAAAAGCACGGATCAAATCCCAAAACCACCCTAAACCTACCTGATGTTCTCCAAAACCCACTATTCAGCCTTTTCCATCAAAATGAACAAGGAAAACACAACGAAACAAAACAGAGACCACAAAACACGTCCAAAACACCCCAAACAAGAACGGAATCACCCCCAAAACTGGAAGAAAATCCCCCAAAAACATAGATCCACCCCAAAAAGACAGTAAACCTACCTGATGTTCTCCAAAACCCACAATTTACACTTTTCCAACATGATGACCAACAAGAACCCAGCAAAACCCAACAGAGACCCCAAAACACGTCAAAAACACCCCAAAAATGAA
Source organism: Aythya ferina (assembly GCF_964211825.1). Lineage (NCBI taxonomy): Eukaryota > Metazoa > Chordata > Aves > Anseriformes > Anatidae > Aythya > Aythya ferina. The sequence continues at coordinate 77,929,004 of NC_140300.1, forward strand.
TTCGATCACCCCCCCCAAAAAAACAGAAGAAAACCCCAAATACCATGAATCCACCCCAAAAGTCCCCCTAAACCTACCTGATGTTCTCCAAAACCCACAATTTACACTTTTCCACCATGATGACCACGGAAAACACAACGAAACCCAACGGAGAACCCAAAACATGTCCAAAACACCCCAAAAAAGAATTGGATCACCCCAAAACTGGAACAAAATCCTCCAAAACCATAGATCCACCCAAAAAACACCCTAAATCTACATGATGTTCTCCAAAACCCACAATTTAAACTTTTCCACCATGATGACCACGAAAAACCCAATGAAACCCAACGGAGACCCCAAAACACGTCAAAAACATGACAAAAACAACTGGATCACTAGAAAAGCAACAGAAGAAAACCCTAAAAACCATGAATCTGCCCCAGAAGTCCTCATAAACCTACCTGATGTTCTCCAAAACCAACAATTTACACTTTTCCACCATGATGACCACGGAAAACCCAACAAAACCCAACGGAGAACCCAAAACACGTCCAAAACACCCCAAACAAGAACAGGATCACCCCCCAAAACGAAAGAAAACCCCAAAAAGCACGGATCCAATCCCAAAACCACTCTAAACGTACCTGATGTTCTCCAAATCCAAATGTCCACTCCCAACCACCATAAAACCCATTAGGAACTCAACGAAACCCAACGGAAACCCCAAAAACACCTCAAAAACACCCCAGAAAAGAACTGGATCAGAAGAAAAAACACCAAACACTATGAATTTCCCCGCAAAACCACCCTAACCTCACCTGATCTTCTTCAAAACCCACAATCCACTCCCATTTACCTTAACGACCAACGAGAATCCAACTAAAACCCAACGGAGACCCCAAAACAAGTCGAAAACACCCCAAACAAGAACAGGATAACCCCTAAAAAAGAAAGAAAACCCCCAAAACCATAGATCCACCCCAAAAACACACTAAACCTACCTGATGTTCTCCAAAACCCACAATTTACACTTTTCCAACATGATGACCAACAAGAACCCAACAAAACCCAACGGAGACGCCAAAACACATCAAAAACACACCAAAAAAGAACGGGATCACCCCAGAAAAACAGAAAAAAAAAAACAAATACCATGAATCCACCCCAAAAGTCCCCCTAAACCTACCTGATGTTCTCCAAAACCCACAATTTACCCTTTTCCACCATGATGCCAACGGAAAACCCAACGAAACCCAACGGAGACCCCAAAACACATCAAAAACACCACAAACAAGAACGGAATCACCCCCAAACCTGGAACAAAATCCCCAAAAAGCACGGATCAAATCCCAAAACCACCCTAAACCTACCTGATGTTCTCCAAAACCCACTATTCAGCCTTTTCCACCAAAATGAACAAGGAAAACACAACGAAACAAAACAGAGACCACAAAACACGTCAAAAACACCCCAAACAAGAACGGAATCACCCCCAAAACTGGAAGAAAATCCCCCAAAAACATAGATCCACCCCAAAAAACACCCTAAACCTACCTGATGTTCTCCAAAACCCACAATTTACACTTTTCCAACATGATGACCAACAAGAACCCAGCAAAACCCAACGGAGACCCCAAAACACGTCAAAAACACCCCAAAAATGAATTCGATCACCCCCCCAAAAAAAACAGAAGAAAACCCCAAATACCATGAATCCACCCCAAAAGTCCCCCTAAACCTACCTGATGTTCTCCAAAACCCACAATTTACACTTTTCCACCATGATGACCACGGAAAACACAACGAAACCCAACGGAGAACCCAAAACATGTCCAAAACACCCCAAAAAAGAATTGGATCACCCCAAAACTGGAACAAAATCCTCCAAAACCATAGATCCACCCAAAAAACACCCTAAATCTACCTGATGTTCTCCAAAACCCACAATTTAAACTTTTCCAACATGATGACCACGAAAAACCCAATGAAACCCAACGCAGACCCCAAAACACGTCAAAAACATGACAAAAACAACTGGATCACTAGAAAAACAACAGAAGAAAACCCTAAAAACCATGAATCTGCCCCAGAAGTCCTCATAAACCTACCTGATGTTCTCCAAAACCAACAATTTACACTTTTCCAGCATGATGACCACGGAAAACCCAACAAAACCCAACGGAGAACCCAAAACACGTCCAAAACACCCCAAACAAGAACAGGATCACCCCCCAAAAACGAAAGAAAACCCCAAAAAGCACGGATCCAATCCCAAAACCACTCTAAACGTACCTGATGTTCTCCAAATCCAAATGTCCACTCCCAACCACCATAAAACCCATTAGGAACTCAACGAAACCCAACGGAAACCCCAAAAACACCTCAAAAACACCCCAAAAAAGAACTGGATCAGAAGAAAAAACACCAAACACTATGAATTTCCCCGCAAAACCACCCTAAACTCACCTGATCTTCTTCAAAACCCACAATCCACTCCCATTTACCCTAACGACCAACGAGAATCCAACTAAAACCCAACGGAGACCCCAAAACAAGTCGAAAACACCCCAAACAAGAACAGGATAACCCCTAAAAAAGAAAGAAAACCCCAAAAACCATAGATCCACCCCAAAAACACACTAAACCTACCTGATGTTCTCCAAATCCCAAAGTCCACTCCCAACAAACTTAAAACACATTAGGAAATCAACGAAACGCAACGGAAACCCCAAAACACGTCAAAAACACCACAAAAAAAAAGCGGGATCACCCCCAAAACTGAAAGAAAACCCTAAAAGCCGTTGATCCACCCCAAAAGTCCCCCTAAACCTACCTGATGTTCTCCAATACCCACAATTTACACGTTTTCACCATGATGAACAACAAGAACCCAACAAAAACCAACGGAGACCCCAAAATATGTCAAAAACACCCCAAAAAAGAATGGGACCACCCCAAAAACAGAAGAAAACGCTAAAAAAACAGAAGAATTCAACCAAAACCATAGATTCACCACCCAGAAAAACTTAAACTCACCTGATATTCTCCAAAACCCACAATTTACACTTTTCCAACATGATGACCAACAAGAACCCAACAAAACCCAACGGAGACCCCAAAACACATCAAAAACACACCAAAAAAGAACGGGATCACCCCAGAAAAACAGAAAAAAAAAAAACAAATACCATGAATCCACCCCAAAAGTCCCCCTAAACCTACCTGATGTTCTCCAAAACCCACAATTTACCCTTTTCCACCATGATGCCAACGGAAAACCCAACGAAACCCAACGGAGACCCCAAAACACATCAAAAACACCACAAACAAGAACGGAATCACCCCCAAAACTGGAACAAAATCCCCAAAAAGCACGGATCAAATCCCAAAACCACCCTAAACCTACCTGATGTTCTCCAAAACCCACTATTCAGCCTTTTCCACCAAAATGAACAAGGAAAACACAACGAAACAAAACAGAGACCACAAAACACGTCAAAAACACCCCAGACAAGAACGGAATCACCCCCAAAACTGGAAGAAAATCCCCCAAAAACATAGATCCACCCCAAAAAGACAGTAAACCTACCTGATGTTCTCCAAAACCCGCAATTTACACTTTTCCAACATGATGACCAACAAGAACCCAGCAAAACCCAACGGAGACCCCAAAACACGTCAAAAACACCCCAAAAATGAATTCGATCACCCCCCCAAAAAAAACAGAAGAAAACCCCAAATACCATGAATCCACCCCAAAAGTCCCCCTAAACCTACCTGATGTTCTCCAAAACCCACAATTTACACTTTTCCACCATGATGACCACGGAAAACACAACGAAACCCAACGGAGAACCCAAAACATGTCCAAAACACCCCAAAAAAGAATTGGATCACCCCAAAACTGGAACAAAATCCTCCAAAACCATAGATCCACCCAAAAAACACCCTAAATCTACCTGATGTTCTCCAAAACCCGCAATTTACACTTTTCCAACATGATGACCAACAAGAACCCAGCAAAACCCAACAGAGACCCCAAAACACGTCAAAAACACCCCAAAAATGAATTCGATCACCCCCCCAAAAAAAACAGAAGAAAACCCCAAATACCATGAATCCACCCCAAAAGTCCCCCTAAACCTACCTGATGTTCTCCAAAACCCACAATTTACACTTTTCCACCATGATGACCACGGAAAACACAACGAAACCCAACGGAGAACCCAAAACATGTCCAAAACACCCCAAAAAAGAATTGGATCACCCCAAAACTGGAACAAAATCCTCCAAAACCATAGATCCACCCAAAAAACACCCTAAATCTACCTGATGTTCTCCAAAACCCACAATTTAAACTTTTCCACCATGATGACCACGAAAAACCCAATGAAACCCAACGCAGACCCCAAAACACGTCAAAAACATGACAAAAACAACTGGATCACTAGAAAAACAACAGAAGAAAACCCTAAAAATCATGAATCTGCCCCAGAAGTCCTCATAAACCTACCTGATGTTCTCCAAAACCAACAATTTACACTTTTCCAGCATGATGACCACGGAAAACCCAACAAAACCCAACGGAGAACCCAAAACACGTCCAAAACACCCCAAACAAGAACAGGATCACCCCCCAAAACGAAAGAAAACCCCAAAAAGCACGGATCCAATCCCAAAACCACTCTAAACGTACCTGATGTTCTCCAAATCCAAATGTCCACTCCCAACCACCATAAAACCCATTAGGAACTCAACGAAACTCAACGGAAACCCCAAAAACACCTCAAAAACACCCCAAAAAAGAACTGGATCAGAAGAAAAAACACCAAACACTATGAATTTCCCCGCAAAACCACCCTAAACTCACCTGATCTTCTTCAAAACCCACAATCCACTCCCATTTACCTTAACGACCAACGAGAATCCAACTAAAACCCAACGGAGACCCCAAAACAAGTCGAAAACACCCCAAACAAGAACAGGATAACCCCTAAAAAAGAAAGAAAACCCCCAAAACCATAGATCCACCCCAAAAACACACTAAACCTACCTGATGTTCTCCAAAACCCACAATTTACACTTTTCCAACATGATGACCAACAAGAACCCAACAAAACCCAACGGAGACCCCAAAACACATCAAATCACACCAAAAAAGAACGGGATCACCCCAGAAAAACAGAAAAAAAAAAAACAAATACCATGAATCCACCCCAAAAGTCCCCCTAAACCTACCTGATGTTCTCCAAAACCCACAATTTACCCTTTTCCACCATGATGCCAACGGAAAACCCAACGAAACCCAACGGAGAACCCAAAACACATCAAAAACACCACAAACAAGAACCGAATCACCCCCAAAACTGGAACAAAATCCCCAAAAAGCACGGATCAAATCCCAAAACCACCCTAAACCTACCTGATGTTCTCCAAAACCCACTATTCAGCCTTTTCCACCAAAATGAACAAGGAAAACACAACGAAACAAAACAGAGACCACAAAACACGTCAAAAACACCCCAAACAAGAACGGAATCACCCCCAAAACTGGAAGAAAATCCCCCAAAAACATAGATCCACCCCAAAAAACACCCTAAACCTACCTGATGTTCTCCAAAACCCACAATTTACACTTTTCCAACATGATGACCAACAAGAACCCAGCAAAACCCAACGGAGACCCCAAAACACGTCAAAAACACCCCAAAAATGAATTCGATCACCCCCCCAAAAAAAACAGAAGAAAACCCCAAATACCATGAATCCACCCCAAAAGTCCCCCTAAACCTACCTGATGTTCTCCAAAACCCACAATTTACACTTTTCCACCATGATGACCACGGAAAACACAACGAAACCCAACGGAGAACCCAAAACATGTCCAAAACACCCCAAAAAAGAATTGGATCACCCCAAAACTGGAACAAAATCCTCCAAAACCATAGATCCACCCAAAAAACACCCTAAATCTACCTGATGTTCTCCAAAACCCACAATTTAAACTTTTCCACCATGATGACCACGAAAAACCCAATGAAACCCAACGCAGACCCCAAAACACGTCAAAAACATGACAAAAACAACTGGATCACTAGAAAAACAACAGAAGAAAACCCTAAAAACCATGAATCTGCCCCAGAAGTCCTCATAAACCTACCTGATGTTCTCCAAAACCAACAATTTACACTTTTCCAGCATGATGACCACGGAAAACCCAACAAAACCCAACGGAGAACCCAAAACACGTCCAAAACACCCCAAACAAGAACAGGATCACCCCCCAAAAACGAAAGAAAACCCCAAAAAGCACGGATCCAATCCCAAAACCACTCTAAACGTACCTGATGTTCTCCAAATCCAAATGTCCACTCCCAACCACCATAAAACCCATTAGGAACTCAACGAAACCCAACGGAAACCCCAAAAACACCTCAAAAACACCCCAAAAAAGAACTGGATCAGAAGAAAAAACACCAAACACTATGAATTTCCCCGCAAAACCACCCTAAACTCACCTGATCTTCTTCAAAACCCACAATCCACTCCCATTTACCTTAACGACCAACGAGAATCCAACTAAAACCCAACGGAGACCCCAAAACAAGTCGAAAACACCCCAAACAAGAACAGGATAACCCCTAAAAAAGAAAGAAAACCCCCAAAACCATAGATCCACCCCAAAAACACACTAAACCTACCTGATGTTCTCCAAATCCCAAAGTCCACTCCCAACAAACTTAAAACACATTAGGAAATCAACGAAACGCAACGGAAACCCCAAAACACGTCAAAAACACCACAAAAAAAAAGCGGGATCACCCCCAAAACCGAAAGAAAACCCTAAAAGCCGTTGATCCACCCCAAAAGTCCCCCTAAACCTACCTGATGTTCTCCAATACCCACAATTTACACGTTTTCACCATGATGAACAACAAGAACCCAACAAAACCCAACGGAGACCCCAAAATATGTCAAAAACACCCCAAAAAAGAATGGGACCACCCCAAAAACAGAAGAAAACGCTAAAAAAACAGAAGAATTCAACCAAAACCATAGATTCACCACCCAGAAAAACTTAAACTCACCTGATATTCTCCAAAACCCACAATTTACACTTTTCCAACATGATGACCAACAAGAACCCAACAAAACCCAACGGAGACCCCAAAACACATCAAAAACACACCAAAAAAGAACGGGATCACCCCAGAAAAACAGAAAAAAAAAAACAAATACCATGAATCCACCCCAAAAGTCCCCCTAAACCTACCTGATGTTCTCCAAAACCCACAATTTACACTTTTCCACCATGATGACCACGGAAAACACAACGAAACCCAACGGAGAACCCAAAACATGTCCAAAACACCCCAAAAAAGAATTGGATCACCCCAAAACTGGAACAAAATCCTCCAAAACCATAGATCCACCCAAAAAACACCCTAAATCTACCTGATGTTCTCCAAAACCCGCAATTTACACTTTTCCAACATGATGACCAACAAGAACCCAGCAAAACCCAACAGAGACCCCAAAACACGTCAAAAACACCCCAAAAATGAATTCGATCACCCCCCCAAAAAAAACAGAAGAAAACCCCAAATACCATGAATCCACCCCAAAAGTCCCCCTAAACCTACCTGATGTTCTCCAAAACCCACAATTTACACTTTTCCACCATGATGACCACGGAAAACACAACGAAACCCAACGGAGAACCCAAAACATGTCCAAAACACCCCAAAAAAGAATTGGATCACCCCAAAACTGGAACAAAATCCTCCAAAACCATAGATCCACCCAAAAAACACCCTAAATCTACCTGATGTTCTCCAAAACCCACAATTTAAACTTTTCCACCATGATGACCACGAAAAACCCAATGAAACCCAACGCAGACCCCAAAACACGTCAAAAACATGACAAAAACAACTGGATCACTAGAAAAACAACAGAAGAAAACCCTAAAAACCATGAATCTGCCCCAGAAGTCCTCATAAACCTACCTGATGTTCTCCAAAACCAACAATTTACACTTTTCCAGCATGATGACCACGGAAAACCCAACAAAACCCAACGGAGAACCCAAAACACGTCCAAAACACCCCAAACAAGAACAGGATCACCCCCCAAAACGAAAGAAAACCCCAAAAAGCACGGATCCAATCCCAAAACCACTCTAAACGTACCTGATGTTCTCCAAATCCAAATGTCCACTCCCAACCACCATAAAACCCATTAGGAACTCAACGAAACCCAACGGAAACCCCAAAAACACCTCAAAAACACCCCAAAAAAGAACTGGATCAGAAGAAAAAACACCAAACACTATGAATTTCCCCGCAAAACCACCCTAAACTCACCTGATCTTCTTCAAAACCCACAATCCACTCCCATTTACCTTAACGACCAACGAGAATCCAACTAAAACCCAACGGAGACCCCAAAACAAGTCGAAAACACCCCAAACAAGAACAGGATAACCCCTAAAAAAGAAAGAAAACCCCCAAAACCATAGATCCACCCCAAAAACACACTAAACCTACCTGATGTTCTCCAAAACCCACAATTTACACTTTTCCAACATGATGACCAACAAGAACCCAACAAAACCCAACGGAGACCCCAAAACACATCAAATCACACCAAAAAAGAACGGGATCACCCCAGAAAAACAGAAAAAAAAAAAACAAATACCATGAATCCACCCCAAAAGTCCCCCTAAACCTACCTGATGTTCTCCAAAACCCACAATTTACCCTTTTCCACCATGATGCCAACGGAAAACCCAACGAAACCCAACGGAGAACCCAAAACACATCAAAAACACCACAAACAAGAACCGAATCACCCCCAAAACTGGAACAAAATCCCCAAAAAGCACGGATCAAATCCCAAAACCACCCTAAACCTACCTGATGTTCTCCAAAACCCACTATTCAGCCTTTTCCACCAAAATGAACAAGGAAAACACAACGAAACAAAACAGAGACCACAAAACACGTCAAAAACACCCCAAACAAGAACGGAATCACCCCCAAAACTGGAAGAAAATCCCCCAAAAACATAGATCCACCCCAAAAAGACAGTAAACCTACCTGATGTTCTCCAAAACCCGCAATTTACACTTTTCCAACATGATGACCAACAAAAACCCAGCAAAACCCAACGGAGACCCCAAAACACGTCAAAAACACCCCAAAAATGAATTCGATCACCCCCCCAAAAAAAAACAGAAGAAAACCCCAAATACCATGAATCCACCCCAAAAGTCCCCCTAAACCTACCTGATGTTCTCCAAAACCCACAATTTACACTTTTCCAACATGATGACCACAGAAAACACAACGAAACCCAATGGAGAACCCAAAACATGTCCAAAACACCCCAAAAAAGAATTGGATCACCCCAAAACTGGAACAAAATCCTCCAAAACCATAGATCCACCCAAAAAACACCCTAAATCTACCTGATGTTCTCCAAAACCCACAATTTAAACTTTTCCACCATGATGACCACGAAAAACCCAATGAAACCCAACGGAGACCCCAAAACACATCAAAAACATGACAAAAACAACTGGATCACTAGAAAAACAACAGAAGAAAACCCTAAAAACCATGAATCTGCCCCAGAAGTCCTCATAAACCTACCTGATGTTCTCCAAAACCAACAATTTACACTTTTCCAGCATGATGACCACGGAAAACCCAACAAAACCCAACGGAGAACCCAAAACACGTCCAAAACACCCCAAACAAGAACAGGATCACCCCCCAAAACGAAAGAAAACCCCAAAAAGCACGGATCCAATCCCAAAACCACTCTAAACGTACCTGATGTTCTCCAAATCCAAATGTCCACTCCTAACCACCATAAAACCCATTAGGAACTCAACGAAACCCAACGGAAACCCCAAAAACACCTCAAAAACACCCCAAAAAAGAACTGGATCAGAAGAAAAAACACCAAACACTATGAATTTCCCCGCAAAACCACCCTAAACTCACCTGATCTTCTTCAAAACCCACAATCCACTCCCATTTACCTTAACGACCAACGAGAATCCAACTAAAACCCAACGGAGACCCCAGAACAAGTCGAAAACACCCCAAACAAGAACAGGATAACCCCTAAAAAAGAAAGAAAACCCCCAAAACCATAGATCCACCCCAAAAACACACTAAACCTACCTGATGTTCTCCAAAACCCACAATTTACACTTTTCCAACATGATGACCAACAAGAACCCAACAAAACCCAACGGAGACCCCAAAACACATCAAAAACACACCAAAAAAGAACGGGATCACCCCAGAAAAACAGAAAAAAAAAAACAAATACCATGAATCCACCCCAAAAGTCCCCCTAAACCTACCTGATGTTCTCCAAAACCCACAATTTACCCTTTTCCACCATGATGACAACGGAAAACCCAACGAAACCCAACGGAGAACCCAAAACACATCAAAAACACCACAAACAAGAACCGAATCACCCCCAAAACTGGAACAAAATCCCCAAAAAGCACGGATCAAATCCCAAAACCACCCTAAACCTACCTGATGTTCTCCAAAACCCACTATTCAGCCTTTTCCACCAAAATGAACAAGGAAAACACAACGAAACAAAACAGAGACCACAAAACACGTCAAAAACACCCCAAACAAGAACGGAATCACCCCCAAAACTGGAAGAAAATCCCCCAAAAACATAGATCCACCCCAAAAAGACAGTAAACCTACCTGATGTTCTCCAAAACCCGCAATTTACACTTTTCCAACATGATGACCAACAAGAACCCAGCAAAACCCAACAGAGACCCCAAAACACGTCAAAAACACCCCAAAAATGAATTCGATCACCCCCCCAAAAAAAACAGAAGAAAACCCCAAATACCATGAATCCACCCCAAAAGTCCCCCTAAACCTACCTGATGTTCTCCAAAACCCACAATTTACACTTTTCCACCATGATGACCACGGAAAACACAACGAAACCCAATGGAGAACCCAAAACATGTCCAAAACACCCCAAAAAAGAATTGGATCACCCCAAAACTGGAACAAAATCCTCCAAAACCATAGATCCACCCAAAAAACACCCTAAATCTACCTGATGTTCTCCAAAACCCACAATTTAAACTTTTCCACCATGATGACCACGAAAAACCCAATGAAACCCAACGGAGACCCCAAAACACGTCAAAAACATGACAAAAACAACTGGATCACTAGAAAAACAACAGAAGAAAACCCTAAAAACCATGAATCTGCCCCAGAAGTCCTCATAAATCTACCTGATGTTCTCCAAAACCCACAATTTAAACTTTTCCAACATGATGACCACGAAAAACCCAATGAAACCCAACGCAGACCCCAAAACACGTCAAAAACATGACAAAAACAACTGGATCACTAGAAAAACAACAGAAGAAAACCCTAAAAACCATGAATCTGCCCCAGAAGTCCTCATACACCTACCTGATGTTCTCCAAAACCAACAATTTACACTTTTCCAGCATGATGACCACGGAAAACCCAACAAAACCCAACGGAGAACCCAAAACACGTCCAAAACACCCCAAACAAGAACAGGATCACCCCCCAAAACGAAAGAAAACCCCAAAAAGCACGGATCCAATCCCAAAACCACTCTAAACGTACCTGATGTTCTCCAAATCCAAATGTCCACTCCCAACCACCATAAAACCCATTAGGAACTCAACGAAACCCAACGGAAACCCCAAAAACACCTCAAAAACACCCCAAAAAAGAACTGGATCAGAAGAAAAAACACCAAACACTATGAATTTCCCCGCAAAACCACCCTAAACTCACCTGATCTTCTTCAAAACCCACAATCCACTCCCATTTACCCTAACGACCAACGAGAATCCAACTAAAACCCAACGGAGACCCCAAAACAAGTCGAAAACACCCCAAACAAGAACAGGATAACCCCTAAAAAAGAAAGAAAACCCCCAAAACCATAGATCCACCCCAAAAACACACTAAACCTACCTGATGTTCTCCAAAACCCACAATTTACACTTTTCCACCATGATGACCACGGAAAACACAACGAAACCCAATGGAGAACCCAAAACATGTCCAAAACACCCCAAAAAAGAATTGGATCACCCCAAAACTGGAACAAAATCCTCCAAAACCATAGATCCACCCAAAAAACACCCTAAATCTACCTGATGTTCTCCAAAACCCACAATTTAAACTTTTCCACCATGATGACCACGAAAAACCCAATGAAACCCAACGGAGACCCCAAAACACGTCAAAAACATGACAAAAACAACTGGATCACTAGAAAAACAACAGAAGAAAACCCTAAAAACCATGAATCTGCCCCAGAAGTCCTCATAAATCTACCTGATGTTCTCCAAAACCCACAATTTAAACTTTTCCACCATGATGACCACGAAAAACCCAATGAAACCCAACGCAGACCCCAAAACACGTCAAAAACATGACAAAAACAACTGGATCACTAGAAAAACAACAGAAGAAAACCCTAAAAACCATGAATCTGCCCCAGAAGTCCTCATACACCTACCTGATGTTCTCCAAAACCAACAATTTACACTTTTCCAGCATGATGACCACGGAAAACCCAACAAAACCCAACGGAGAACCCAAAACACGTCCAAAACACCCCAAACAAGAACAGGATCACCCCCCAAAACGAAAGAAAACCCCAAAAAGCACGGATCCAATCCCAAAACCACTCTAAACGTACCTGATGTTCTCCAAATCCAAATGTCCACTCCTAACCACCATAAAACCCATTAGGAACTCAACGAAACCCAACGGAAACCCCAAAAACACCTCAAAAACACCCCAAAAAAGAACTGGATCAGAAGAAAAAACACCAAACACTATGAATTTCCCCGCAAAACCACCCTAAACTCACCTGATCTTCTTCAAAACCCACAATCCACTCCCATTTACCTTAACGACCAACGAGAATCCAACTAAAACCCAACGGAGACCCCAAAACAAGTCGAAAACACCCCAAACAAGAACAGGATAACCCCTAAAAAAGAAAGAAAACCCCCAAAACCATAGATCCACCCCAAAAACACACTAAACCTACCTGATGTTCTCCAAAACCCACAATTTACACTTTTCCAACATGATGACCAACAAGAACCCAACAAAACCCAACGGAGACCCCAAAACACATCAAATCACACCAAAAAAGAACGGGTTCACCCCAGAAAAACAGAAAAAAAAAAAAAACAAATACCATGAATCCACCCCAAAAGTCCCCCTAAACCTACCTGATGTTCTCCAAAACCCACAATTTACCCTTTTCCACCATGATGCCAACGGAAAAACCAACGAAACCCAACGGAGAACCCAAAACACATCAAAAACACCACAAACAAGAACCGAATCACCCCCAAAACTGGAACAAAATCCCCAAAAAGCACGGATCAAATCCCAAAACCACCCTAAACCTACCTGATGTTCTCCAAAACCCACTATTCAGCCTTTTCCACCAAAATGAACAAGGAAAACACAACGAAACAAAACAGAGACCACAAAACACGTCAAAAACACCCCAAACAAGAATGGAATCACCCCCAAAACTGGAAGAAAATCCCCCAAAAACATAGATCCACCCCAAAAAGACAGTAAACCTACCTGATGTTCTCCAAAACCCGCAATTTACACTTTTCCAACATGATGACCAACAAGAACCCAGCAAAACCCAACGGAGACCCCAAAACACGTCAAAAACACCCCAAAAATGAATTCGATCACCCCCCCAAAAAAACAGAAGAAAACCCCAAATACCATGAATCCACCCCAAAAGTCCCCCTAAACCTACCTGATGTTCTCCAAAACCCACAATTTACACTTTTCCACCATGATGACCACGGAAAACACAACGAAACCCAACGGAGAACCCAAAACATGTCCAAAACACCCCAAAAAAGAATTGGATCACCCCAAAACTGGAACAAAATCCTCCAAAACCATAGATCCACCCAAAAAACACCCTAAATCTACCTGATGTTCTCCAAAACCCACAATTTAAACTTTTCCACCATGATGACCACGAAAAACCCAATGAAACCCAACGCAGACCCCAAAACACGTCAAAAACATGACAAAAACAACTGGATCACTAGAAAAACAACAGAAGAAAACCCTAAAAACCATGAATCTGCCCCAGAAGTCCTCATAAATCTACCTGATGTTCTCCAAAACCCACAATTTAAACTTTTCCACCATGATGACCACGAAAAACCCAATGAAACCCAACGCAGACCCCAAAACACGTCAAAAACATGACAAAAACAACTGGATCACTAGAAAAAAAACAGAGGAAAACCCTAAAAACCATGAATCTGCCCCAGAAGTCCTCATAAACCTACCTGATGTTCTCCAAAACCAACAATTTACACTTTTCCAGCATGATGACCACGGAAAACCCAACAAAACCCAACGGAGAACCCAAAACACGTCCAAAACACCCCAAACAAGAACAGGATCACCCCCCAAAACGAAAGAAAACCCCAAAAAGCACGGATCCAATCCCAAAACCACTCTAAACGTACCTGATGTTCTCCAAATCCAAATGTCCACTCCCAACCACCATAAAACCCATTAGGAACTCAACGAAACCCAACGGAAACCCCAAAAACACCTCAAAAACACCCCAGAAAAGAACTGGATCAGAAGAAAAAACACCAAACACTATGAATTTCCCCGCAAAACCACCCTAAACTCACCTGATCTTCTTCAAAACCCACAATCCACTCCCATTTACCTTAACGACCAACGAGAATCCAACTAAAACCCAACGGAGACCCCAAAACAAGTCCAAAACACCCCAAACAAGAACAGGATAACCCCTAAAAAAGAAAGAAAACCCCCAAAACCATAGATCCACCCCAAAAACACACTAAACCTACCTGATGTTCTCCAAAACCCACAATTTACACTTTTCCAACATGATGACCAACAAGAACCCAACAAAACCCAACGGAGACCCCAAAACACATCAAATCACACCAAAAAAGAACGGGATCACCCCAGAAAAACAGAAAAAAAAAAACAAATACCATGAATCCACCCCAAAAGTCCCCCTAAACCTACCTGATGTTCTCCAAAACCCACAATTTACCCTTTTCCACCATGATGCCAACGGAAAAACCAACGAAACCCAACGGAGAACCCAAAACACATCAAAAACACCACAAACAAGAACCGAATCACCCCCAAAACTGGAACAAAATCCCCAAAAAGCACGGATCAAATCCCAAAACCACCCTAAACCTACCTGATGTTCTCCAAAACCCACTATTCAGCCTTTTCCACCAAAATGAACAAGGAAAACACAACGAAACAAAACAGAGACCACAAAACACGTCAAAAACACCCCAAACAAGAACGGAATCACCCCCAAAACTGGAAGAAAATCCCCCAAAAACATAGATCCACCCCAAAAAGACAGTAAACCTACCTGATGTTCTCCAAAACCCACAATTTACACTTTTCCAACATGATGACCAACAAGAACCCAGCAAAACCCAACGGAGACCCCAAAACACGTCAAAAACACCCCAAAAATGAATTCGATCACCCCCCCAAAAAAACAGAAGAAAACCCCAAATACCATGAATCCACCCCAAAAGTCCCCCTAAACCTACCTGATGTTCTCCAAAACCCACAATTTACACTTTTCCACCATGATGACCACGGAAAACACAACGAAACCCAACGGAGAACCCAAAACATGTCCAAAACACCCCAAAAAAGAATTGGATCACCCCAAAACTGGAACAAAATCCTCCAAAACCATAGATCCACCCAAAAAACACCCTAAATCTACCTGATGTTCTCCAAAACCCACAATTTAAACTTTTCCACCATGATGACCAACAAGAACCCAGCAAAACCCAACGGAGACCCCAAAACACGTCAAAAACACCCCAAAAATGAATTCGATCACCCCCCCAAAAAAAACAGAAGAAAACCCCAAATACCATGAATCCACCCCAAAAGTCCCCCTAAACCTACCTGATGTTCTCCAAAACCCACAATTTACACTTTTCCACCATGATGACCACGGAAAACACAACGAAACCCAACGGAGAACCCAAAACATGTCCAAAACACCCCAAAAAAGAATTGGATCACCCCAAAACTGGAACAAAATCCTCCAAAACCATAGATCCACCCAAAAAACACCCTAAATCTACCTGATGTTCTCCAAAACCCACAATTTAAACTTTTCCACCATGATGACCACGAAAAACCCAATGAAACCCAACGCAGACCCCAAAACACGTCAAAAACATGACAAAAACAACTGGATCACTAGAAAAACAACAGAAGAAAACCCTAAAAACCATGAATCTGCCCCAGAAGTCCTCATAAATCTACCTGATGTTCTCCAAAACCCACAATTTAAACTTTTCCACCATGATGACCACGAAAAACCCAATGAAACCCAACGCAGACCCCAAAACACGTCAAAAACATGACAAAAACAACTGGATCACTAGAAAAACAACAGAAGAAAACCCTAAAAACCATGAATCTGCCCCAGAAGTCCTCATAAACCTACCTGATGTTCTCCAAAACCAACAATTTACACTTTTCCAGCATGATGACCACGGAAAACCCAACAAAACCCAACGGAGAACCCAAAACACGTCCAAAACACCCCAAACAAGAACAGGATCACCCCCCAAAACGAAAGAAAACCCCAAAAAGCACGGATCCAATCCCAAAACCACTCTAAACGTACCTGATGTTCTCCAAATCCAAATGTCCACTCCCAACCACCATAAAACCCATTAGGAACTCAACGAAACCCAACGGAAACCCCAAAAACACCTCAAAAACACCCCAAAAAAGAACTGGATCAGAAGAAAAAACACCAAACACTATGAATTTCCCCGCAAAACCACCCTAAACTCACCTGATCTTCTTCAAAACCCACAATCCACTCCCATTTACCTTAACGACCAACGAGAATCCAACTAAAACCCAACGGAGACCCCAAAACCAGTCGAAAACACCCCAAACAAGAACAGGATAACCCCTAAAAAAGAAAGAAAACCCCCAAAACCATAGATCCACCCCAAAAACACACTAAACCTACCTGATGTTCTCCAAATCCCAAAGTCCACTCCCAACAAACTTAAAACACATTAGGAAATCAACGAAACGCAACGGAAACCCCAAAACACGTCAAAAACACCACAAAAAAAAGCGGGATCACCCCCAAAACCGAAAGAAAACCCTAAAAGCCGTTGATCCACCCCAAAAGTCCCCCTAAACCTACCTGATGTTCTCCAATACCCACAATTTACACGTTTTCACCATGATGAACAACAAGAACCCAACAAAACCCAACGGAGACCCCAAAATATGTCAAAAACACCCCAAAAAAGAATGGGACCACCCCAAAAACAGAAGAAAACGCTAAAAAAAAAAAAAAAAAAAACAGAAGAATTCAACCAAAACCATAGATTCACCACCCAGAAAAACTTAAACTCACCTGATATTCTCCAAAACCCACAGTTTACACTTTTCCAACATGATGACCAACAAGAACCCAACAAAACCCAACGGAGACCCCAAAACACATCAAAAACACACCAAAAAAGAACGGGATCACCCCAGAAAAACAGAAAAAAAAAAACAAATACCATGAATCCACCCCAAAAGTCCCCCTAAACCTACCTGATGTTCTCCAAAACCCACAATTTACCCTTTTCCACCATGATGCCAACGGAAAACCCAACGAAACCCAACGGAGAACCCAAAACACATCAAAAACACCACAAACAAGAACCGAATCACCCCCAAAACTGGAACAAAATCCCCAAAAAGCACGGATCAAATCCCAAAACCACCCTAAACCTACCTGATGTTCTCCAAAACCCGCTATTCAGCCTTTTCCACCAAAATGAACAAGGAAAACACAACGAAACAAAACAGAGACCACAAAACACGTCAAAAACACCCCAAACAAGAACGGAATCACCCCCAAAACTGGAAGAAAATCCCCCAAAAACATAGATCCACCCCAAAAAGACAGTAAACCTACCTGATGTTCTCCAAAACCCGCAATTTACACTTTTCCAACATGATGACCAACAAGAACCCAGCAAAACCCAACGGAGACCCCAAAACACGTCAAAAACACCCCAAAAATGAATTCGATCACCCCCCCCAAAAAAACAGAAGAAAACCCCAAATACCATGAATCCACCCCAAAAGTCCCCCTAAACCTACCTGATGTTCTCCAAAACCCACAATTAACACTTTTCCACCATGATGACCACGGAAAACACAACGAAACCCAACGGAGAACCCAAAACATGTCCAAAACACCCCAAAAAAGAATTGGATCACCCCAAAACTGGAACAAAATCCTCCAAAACCATAGATCCACCCAAAAAACACCCTAAATCTACCTGATGTTCTCCAAAACCCACAATTTAAACTTTTCCACCATGATGACCACGAAAAACTCAATGAAACCCAACGGAGACCCCAAAACACGTCAAAAACATGACAAAAACAACTGGATCACTAGAAAAACAACAGAAGAAAACCCTAAAAACCATGAATCTGCCCCAGAAGTCCTCATAAACCTACCTGATGTTCTCCAAAACCAACAATTTACACTTTTCCAGCATGATGACCACGGAAAACCCAACAAAACCCAACGGAGAACCCAAAACACGTCCAAAACACCCCAAACAAGAACAGGATCACCCCCCAAAACGAAAGAAAACCCCAAAAAGCACGGATCCAATCCCAAAACCACTCTAAACGTACCTGATGTTCTCCAAATCCAAATGTCCACTCCCAACCACCATAAAACCCATTAGGAACTCAACGAAACCCAACGGAAACCCCAAAAACACCTCAAAAACACCCCAAAAAAGAACTGGATCAGAAGAAAAAACACCAAACACTATGAATTTCCCCGCAAAACCACCCTAAACTCACCTGATCTTCTTCAAAACCCACAATCCACTCCCATTTACCCTAACGACCAACGAGAATCCAACTAAAACCCAACGGAGACCCCAAAACCAGTCGAAAACACCCCAAACAAGAACAGGATAACCCCTAAAAAAGAAAGAAAACCCCCAAAACCATAGATCCACCCCAAAAACACACTAAACCTACCTGATGTTCTCCAAATCCCAAAGTCCACTCCCAACAAACTTAAAACACATTAGGAAATCAACGAAACGCAACGGAAACCCCAAAACACGTCAAAAACACCACAAAAAAAAGCGGGATCACCCCCAAAACCGAAAGAAAACCCTAAAAGCCGTTGATCCACCCCAAAAGTCCCCCTAAACCTACCTGATGTTCTCCAATACCCACAATTTACCCTTTTCCACCATGATGAACAACAAGAACCCAACAAAACCCAACGGAGACCCCAAAATATGTCAAAAACACCCCAAAAAAGAATGGGACCACCCCAAAAACAGAAGAAAAAGCTAAAAAAAAACAGAAGAATTCAACCAAAACCATAGATTCACCACCCAGAAAAACTTAAACTCACCTGATATTCTCCAAAACCCACAATTTACACTTTTCCAACATGATGACCAACAAGAACCCAACAAAACCCAACGGAGACCCCAAAACACATCAAAAACACACCCAAAAAGAACGGGATCACCCCAGAAAAACAGAAAAAAAAAAAAAACAAATACCATGAATCCACCCCAAAAGTCCCCCTAAACCTACCTGATGTTCTCCAAAACCCACAATTTACCCTTTTCCACCATGATGCCAATGGAAAACCCAACGAAACCCAACGGAGAACCCAAAACACATCAAAAACACCACAAACAAGAACGGAATCACCCCCAAAACTGGAACAAAATCCCCAAAAAGCACGGATCAAATCCCAAAACCACCCTAAACCTACCTGATGTTCTCCAAAACCCACTATTCAGCCTTTTCCACCAAAATGAACAAGGAAAACACAACGAAACAAAACAGAGACCACAAAACACGTCCAAAAACACCCCAAACAAGAACGGAATCACCCCCAAAACTGGAAGAAAATCCCCCAAAAACATAGATCCACCCCAAAAAGACAGTAAACCTACCTGATGTTCTCCAAAACCCGCAATTTACACTTTTCCAACATGATGACCAACAAGAGCCCAGCAAAACCCAACAGAGACCCCAAAACACGTCAAAAACACCCCAAAAAAGAATTCGATCACCCCCCCAAAAAAAACAGAAGAAAACCCCAAATACCATGAATCCACCCCAAAAGTCCCCCTAAACCTACCTGATGTTCTCCAAAACCCACAATTTACACTTTTCCACCATGATGACCACGGAAAACACAACGAAACCCAACGGAGAACCCAAAACATGTCCAAAACACCCCAAAAAAGAATTGGATCACCCCAAAACTGGAACAAAATCCTCCAAAACCATAGATCCACCCAAAAAACACCCTAAATCTACCTGATGCTCTCCAAAACCCACAATTTAAACTTTTCCACCATGATGACCACGAAAAACCCAATGAAACCCAACGCAGACCCCAAAACACGTCAAAAACATGACAAAAACAACTGGATCACTAGAAAAACAACAGAAGAAAACCCTAAAAACCATGAATCTGCCCCAGAAGTCCTCATAAACCTACCTGATGTTCTCCAAAACCAACAATTTACACTTTTCCAGCATGATGACCACGGAAAACCCAACAAAACCCAACGGAGAACCCAAAACACGTCCAAAACACCCCAAACAAGAACAGGATCACCCCCCAAAACGAAAGAAAACCCCAAAAAGCACGGATCCAATCCCAAAACCACTCTAAACGTACCTGATGTTCTCCAAATCCAAATGTCCACTCCCAACCACCATAAAACCCATTAGGAACTCAACGAAACCCAACGGAAACCCCAAAAACACCTCAAAAACACCCCAAAAAAGAACTGGATCAGAAGAAAAAACACCAAACACTATGAATTTCCCCGCAAAACCACCCTAAACTCACCTGATCTTCTTCAAAACCCACAATCCACTCCCATTTACCCTAACGACCAACGAGAATCCAACTAAAACCCAACGGAGACCCCAAAACCAGTCGAAAACACCCCAAACAAGAACAGGATAACCCCTAAAAAAGAAAGAAAACCCCCAAAACCATAGATCCACCCCAAAAACACACTAAACCTACCTGATGTTCTCCAAATCCCAAAGTCCACTCCCAACAAACTTAAAACACATTAGGAAATCAACGAAACGCAACGGAAACCCCAAAACACGTCAAAAACACCACAAAAAAAAGCGGGATCACCCCCAAAACCGAAAGAAAACCCTAAAAGCCGTTGATCCACCCCAAAAGTCCCCCTAAACCTACCTGATGTTCTCCAATACCCACAATTTACCCTTTTCCACCATGATGAACAACAAGAACCCAACAAAACCCAACGGAGACCCCAAAATATGTCAAAAACACCCCAAAAAAGAATGGGACCACCCCAAAAACAGAAGAAAACGCTAAAAAAAAACAGAAGAATTCAACCAAAACCATAGATTCACCACCCAGAAAAACTTAAACTCACCTGATATTCTCCAAAAACCACAATTTACACTTTTCCAACATGATGACCAACAAGAACCCAACAAAACCCAACGGAGACCCCAAAACACATCAAAAACACACCAAAAAAGAACGGGATCACCCCAGAAAAACAGAAAAAAAAAAAACAAATACCATGAATCCACCCCAAAAGTCCCCCTAAACCTACCTGATGTTCTCCAAAACCCACAATTTACCCTTTTCCACCATGATGCCAATGGAAAACCCAACGAAACCCAACGGAGAACCCAAAACACATCAAAAACACCACAAACAAGAACGGAATCACCCCCAAAACTGGAACAAAATCCCCAAAAAGCACGGATCAAATCCCAAAACCACCCTAAACCTACCTGATGTTCTCCAAAACTCACTATTCAGCCTTTTCCACCAAAATGAACAAGGAAAACACAACGAAACAAAACAGAGACCACAAAACACGTCAAAAACACCCCAAACAAGAACGGAATCACCCCCAAAACTGGAAGAAAATCCCCCAAAAACATAGATCCACCCCAAAAAGACAGTAAACCTACCTGATGTTCTCCAAAACCCGCAATTTACACTTTTCCAACATGATGACCAACAAGAACCCAGCAAAACCCAACAGAGACCCCAAAACACGTCAAAAACACCCCAAAAAAGAATTCGATCACCCCCCCAAAAAAAACAGAAGAAAACCCCAAATACCATGAATCCACCCCAAAAGTCCCCCTAAACCTACCTGATGTTCTCCAAAACCCACAATTTACACTTTTCCACCATGATGACCACGGAAAACACAACGAAACCCAACGGAGAACCCAAAACATGTCCAAAACACCCCAAAAAAGAATTGGATCACCCCAAAACTGGAACAAAATCCTCCAAAACCATAGATCCACCCAAAAAACACCCTAAATCTACCTGATGTTCTCCAAAACCCACAATTTAAACTTTTCCACCATGATGACCACGAAAAACCCAATGAAACCCAACGCAGACCCCAAAACACGTCAAAAACATGACAAAAACAACTGGATCACTAGAAAAACAACAGAAGAAAACCCTAAAAACCATGAATCTGCCCCAGAAGTCCTCATAAATCTACCTGATGTTCTCCAAAACCCACAATTTACACTTTTCCACCATGATGACCACGAAAAACCCAATGAAACCCAACGCAGACCCCAAAACACGTCAAAAACATGACAAAAACAACTGGATCACTAGAAAAACAACAGAAGAAAACCCTAAAAACCATGAATCTGCCCCAGAAGTCCTCATAAACCTACCTGATGTTCTCCAAAACCAACAATTTACACTTTTCCAGCATGATGACCACGGAAAACCCAACAAAACCCAACGGAGAACCCAAAACACGTCCAAAACACCCCAAACAAGAACAGGATCACCCCCCAAAACGAAAGAAAACCCCAAAAAGCACGGATCCAATCCCAAAACCACTCTAAACCTACCTGATGTTCTCCAAATCCAAATGTCCACTCCCAACCACCATAAAACCCATTAGGAACTCAACGAAACCCAACGGAAACCCCAAAAACACCTCAAAAACACCCCAAAAAAGAACTGGATCAGAAGAAAAAACACCAAACACTATGAATTTCCCCGCAAAACCACCCTAAACTCACCTGATCTTCTTCAAAACCCACAATCCACTCCCATTTACCTTAACGACCAACGAGAATCCAACTAAAACCCAACGGAGACCCCAAAACAAGTCGAAAACACCCCAAACAAGAACAGGATAACCCCTAAAAAAGAAAGAAAACCCCCAAAACCATAGATCCACCCCAAAAACACACTAAACCTACCTGATGTTCTCCAAATCCCAAAGTCCACTCCCAACAAACTTAAAACACATTAGGAAATCAACGAAACGCAACGGAAACCCCAAAACACGTCAAAAACACCACAAAAAAAAGCGGGATCACCCCCAAAACCGAAAGAAAACCCTAAAAGCCGTTGATCCACCCCAATAGTCCCCCTAAACCTACCTGATGTTCTCCAATACCCACAATTTACCCTTTTCCACCATGATGAACAACAAGAACCCAACAAAAACCAACGGAGACCCCAAAATATGTCAAAAACACCCCAAACAAGAATGGGACCACCCCAAAAACAGAAGAAAACGCTAAAAAAAAAACAGAAGAATTCAACCAAAACCATAGATTCACCACCCAGAAAAACTTAAACTCACCTGATATTCTCCAAAACCCACAATTTACACTTTTCCAACATGATGACCAACAAGAACCCAACAAAACCCAACGGAGACCCCAAAACACATCAAAAACACACCAAAAAAGAACGGGATCACCCCAGAAAAACAGAAAAAAAAAACAAATACCATGAATCCACCCCAAAAGTCCCCCTAAACCTACCTGATGTTCTCCAAAACCCACAATTTACCCTTTTCCACCATGATGCCAACGGAAAACCCAACGAAACCCAACGGAGAACCCAAAACACATCAAAAACACCACAAACAAGAACCGAATCACCCCCAAAACTGGAACAAAATCCCCAAAAAGCACGGATCAAATCCCAAAACCACCCTAAACCTACCTGATGTTCTCCAAAACCCGCTATTCAGCCTTTTCCACCAAAATGAACAAGGAAAACACAACGAAACAAAACAGAGACCACAAAACACGTCAAAAACACCCCAAACAAGAACGGAATCACCCCCAAAACTGGAAGAAAATCCCCCAAAAACATAGATCCACCCCAAAAAGACAGTAAACCTACCTGATGTTCTCCAAAACCCGCAATTTACACTTTTCCAACATGATGACCAACAAGAACCCAGCAAAACCCAACGGAGACCCCAAAACACGTCAAAAACACCCCAAAAATGAATTCGATCACCCCCCCCAAAAAAACAGAAGAAAACCCCAAATACCATGAATCCACCCCAAAAGTCCCCCTAAACCTACCTGATGTTCTCCAAAACCCACAATTAACACTTTTCCACCATGATGACCACGGAAAACACAACGAAACCCAACGGAGAACCCAAAACATGTCCAAAACACCCCAAAAAAGAATTGGATCACCCCAAAACTGGAACAAAATCCTCCAAAACCATAGATCCACCCAAAAAACACCCTAAATCTACCTGATGTTCTCCAAAACCCACAATTTAAACTTTTCCACCATGATGACCACGAAAAACTCAATGAAACCCAACGGAGACCCCAAAACACGTCAAAAACATGACAAAAACAACTGGATCACTAGAAAAACAACAGAAGAAAACCCTAAAAACCATGAATCTGCCCCAGAAGTCCTCATAAACCTACCTGATGTTCTCCAAAACCAACAATTTACACTTTTCCAGCATGATGACCACGGAAAACCCAACAAAACCCAACGGAGAACCCAAAACACGTCCAAAACACCCCAAACAAGAACAGGATCACCCCCCAAAACGAAAGAAAACCCCAAAAAGCACGGATCCAATCCCAAAACCACTCTAAACCTACCTGATGTTCTCCAAATCCAAATGTCCACTCCCAACCACCATAAAACCCATTAGGAACTCAACGAAACCCAACGGAAACCCCAAAAACACCTCAAAAACACCCCAAAAAAGAACTGGATCAGAAGAAAAAACACCAAACACTATGAATTTCCCCGCAAAACCACCCTAAACTCACCTGATCTTCTTCAAAACCCACAATCCACTCCCATTTACCCTAACGACCAACGAGAATCCAACTAAAACCCAACGGAGACCCCAAAACCAGTCGAAAACACCCCAAACAAGAACAGGATAACCCCTAAAAAAGAAAGAAAACCCCCAAAACCATAGATCCACCCCAAAAACACACTAAACCTACCTGATGTTCTCCAAATCCCAAAGTCCACTCCCAACAAACTTAAAACACATTAGGAAATCAACGAAACGCAACGGAAACCCCAAAACACGTCAAAAACACCACAAAAAAAAGCGGGATCACCCCCAAAACCGAAAGAAAACCCTAAAAGCCGTTGATCCACCCCAAAAGTCCCCCTAAACCTACCTGATGTTCTCCAATACCCACAATTTACCCTTTTCCACCATGATGAACAACAAGAACCCAACAAAACCCAACGGAGACCCCAAAATATGTCAAAAACACCCCAAAAAAGAATGGGACCACCCCAAAAACAGAAGAAAACGCTAAAAAAAAACAGAAGAATTCAACCAAAACCATAGATTCACCACCCAGAAAAACTTAAACTCACCTGATATTCTCCAAAACCCACAATTTACACTTTTCCAACATGATGACCAACAAGAACCCAACAAAACCCAACGGAGACCCCAAAACACATCAAAAACACACCAAAAAAGAACGGGATCACCCCAGAAAAACAGAAAAAAAAAAAACAAATACCATGAATCCACCCCAAAAGTCCCCCTAAACCTACCTGATGTTCTCCAAAACCCACAATTTACCCTTTTCCACCATGATGCCAACGGAAAACCCAACGAAACCCAACGGAGAACCCAAAACACATCAAAAACACCACAAACAAGAACGGAATCACCCCCAAAACTGGAACAAAATCCCCAAAAAGCACGGATCAAATCCCAAAACCACCCTAAACCTGCCTGATGTTCTCCAAAACCCACTATTCAGCCTTTTCCACCAAAATGAACAAGGAAAACACAACGAAACAAAACAGAGACCACAAAACACGTCAAAAACACCCCAAACAAGAACGGAATCACCCCCAAAACTGGAAGAAAATCCCCCAAAAACATAGATCCACCCCAAAAAGACAGTAAACCTACCTGATGTTCTCCAAAACCCGCAATTTACACTTTTCCAACATGATGACCAACAAGAACCCAGCAAAACACAACAGAGACCCAAAAACACGTCAAAAACACCCCAAAAATGAATTCGATCACCCCCCCAAAAAAAACAGAAGAAAACCCCAAATACCATGAATCCACCCCAAAAGTCCCCCTAAACCTACCTGATGTTCTCCAAAACCCACAATTTACACTTTTCCACCATGATGACCACGGAAAACACAACGAAACCCAACGGAGAACCCAAAACATGTCCAAAACACCCCAAAAAAGAATTGGATCACCCCAAAACTGGAACAAAATCCTCCAAAACCATAGATCCACCCAAAAAACACCCTAAATCTACCTGATGTTCTCCAAAACCCACAATTTAAACTTTTCCACCATGATGACCACGAAAAACCCAATGAAACCCAACGGAGACCCCAAAACACGTCAAAAACATGACAAAAACAACTGGATCACTAGAAAAACAACAGAAGAAAACCCTAAAAACCATGAATCTGCCCCAGAAGTCCTCATAAACCTACCTGATGTTCTCCAAAACCAACAATTTACACTTTTCCAGCATGATGACCACGGAAAACCCAACAAAACCCAACGGAGAACCCAAAACACGTCCAAAACACCCCAAACAAGAACAGGATCACCCCCCAAAACGAAAGAAAACCCCAAAAAGCACGGATCCAATCCCAAAACCACTCTAAACCTACCTGATGTTCTCCAAATCCAAATGTCCACTCCCAACCACCATAAAACCCATTAGGAACTCAACGAAACCCAACGGAAACCCCAAAAACACCTCAAAAACACCCCAAAAAAGAACTGGATCAGAAGAAAAAACACCAAACACTATGAATTTCCCCGCAAAACCACCCTAAACTCACCTGATCTTCTTCAAAACCCACAATCCACTCCCATTTACCCTAACGACCAACGAGAATCCAACTAAAACCCAACGGAGACCCCAAAACAAGTCGAAAACACCCCAAACAAGAACAGGATAACCCCTAAAAAAGAAAGAAAACCCCAAAAAACATAGATCCACCCCAAAAACACACTAAACCTACCTGATGTTCTCCAAATCCCAAAGTCCACTCCCAACAAACTTAAAACACATTAGGAAATCAACGAAACGCAACGGAAACCCCAAAACACGTCAAAAACACCACAAAAAAAAGCGGGATCACCCCCAAAACCGAAAGAAAACCCTAAAAGCCGTTGATCCACCCCAAAAGTCCCCCTAAACCTACCTGATGTTCTCCAATACCCACAATTTACACGTTTTCACCATGATGAACAACAAGAACCCAACAAAACCCAACGGAGACCCCAAAATATGTCAAAAACACCCCAAAAAAGAATGGGACCACCCCAAAAACAGAAGAAAAAGCTAAAAAAAAAACAGAAGAATTCAACCAAAACCATAGATTCACCACCCAGAAAAACTTAAACTCACCTGATATTCTCCAAAACCCACAATTTACACTTCTCCAACATGATGACCAACAAGAACCCAACAAAACCCAACGGAGACCCCAAAACACATCAAAAACACACCAAAAAAGAACGGGATCACCCCAGAAAAACAGAAAAAAAAAAAAACAAATACCATGAATCCACCCCAAAAGTCCCCCTAAACCTACCTGATGTTCTCCAAAACCCACAATTTACCCTTTTCCACCATGATGACAACGGAAAACCCAACGAAACCCAACGGAGAACCCAAAACACATCAAAAACACCACAAACAAGAACGGAATCACCCCCAAAACTGGAACAAAATCCCCAAAAAGCACGGATCAAATCCCAAAACCACCCTAAACCTGCCTGATGTTCTCCAAAACCCACTATTCAGCCTTTTCCACCAAAATGAACAAGGAAAACACAACGAAACAAAACAGAGACCACAAAACACGTCAAAAACACCCCAAACAAGAACGGAATCACCCCCAAAACTGGAAGAAAATCCCCCAAAAACATAGATCCACCCCAAAAAGACAGTAAACCTACCTGATGTTCTCCAAAACCCGCAATTTACACTTTTCCAACATGATGACCAACAAGAACCCAGCAAAACACAACAGAGACCCAAAAACACGTCAAAAACACCCCAAAAATGAATTCGATCACCCCCCCAAAAAAAACAGAAGAAAACCCCAAATACCATGAATCCACCCCAAAAGTCCCCCTAAACCTACCTGATGTTCTCCAAAACCCACAATTTACACTTTTCCACCATGATGACCACGGAAAACACAACGAAACCCAACGGAGAACCCAAAACATGTCCAAAACACCCCAAAAAAGAATTGGATCACCCCAAAACTGGAACAAAATCCTCCAAAACCATAGATCCACCCAAAAAACACCCTAAATCTACCTGATGTTCTCCAAAACCCACAATTTAAACTTTTCCACCATGATGACCACGAAAAACCCAATGAAACCCAACGGAGACCCCAAAACACGTCAAAAACATGACAAAAACAACTGGATCACTAGAAAAACAACAGAAGAAAACCCTAAAAACCATGAATCTGCCCCAGAAGTCCTCATAAACCTACCTGATGTTCTCCAAAACCAACAATTTACACTTTTCCAGCATGATGACCACGGAAAACCCAACAAAACCCAACGGAGAACCCAAAACACGTCCAAAACACCCCAAACAAGAACAGGATCACCCCCCAAAACGAAAGAAAACCCCAAAAAGCACGGATCCAATCCCAAAACCACTCTAAACCTACCTGATGTTCTCCAAATCCAAATGTCCACTCCCAACCACCATAAAACCCATTAGGAACTCAACGAAACCCAACGGAAACCCCAAAAACACCTCAAAAACACCCCAAAAAAGAACTGGATCAGAAGAAAAAACACCAAACACTATGAATTTCCCCGCAAAACCACCCTAAACTCACCTGATCTTCTTCAAAACCCACAATCCACTCCCATTTACCCTAACGACCAACGAGAATCCAACTAAAACCCAACGGAGACCCCAAAACAAGTCGAAAACACCCCAAACAAGAACAGGATAACCCCTAAAAAAGAAAGAAAACCCCAAAAAACATAGATCCACCCCAAAAACACACTAAACCTACCTGATGTTCTCCAAATCCCAAAGTCCACTCCCAACAAACTTAAAACACATTAGGAAATCAACGAAACGCAACGGAAACCCCAAAACACGTCAAAAACACCACAAAAAAAAGCGGGATCACCCCCAAAACCGAAAGAAAACCCTAAAAGCCGTTGATCCACCCCAAAAGTCCCCCTAAACCTACCTGATGTTCTCCAATACCCACAATTTACACGTTTTCACCATGATGAACAACAAGAACCCAACAAAAACCAACGGAGACCCCAAAATATGTCAAAAACACCCCAAAAAAGAATGGGACCACCCCAAAAACAGAAGAAAAAGCTAAAAAAAAAACAGAAGAATTCAACCAAAACCATAGATTCACCACCCAGAAAAACTTAAACTCACCTGATATTCTCCAAAACCCACAATTTACACTTCTCCAACATGATGACCAACAAGAACCCAACAAAACCCAACGGAGACCCCAAAACACATCAAAAACACACCAAAAAAGAACGGGATCACCCCAGAAAAACAGAAAAAAAAAAAAACAAATACCATGAATCCACCCCAAAAGTCCCCCTAAACCTACCTGATGTTCTCCAAAACCCACAATTTACCCTTTTCCACCATGATGACAACGGAAAACCCAACGAAACCCAACGGAGAACCCAAAACACATCAAAAACACCACAAACAAGAACGGAATCACCCCCAAAACTGGAACAAAATCCCCAAAAAGCACGGATCAAATCCCAAAACCACCCTAAACCTACCTGATGTTCTCCAAAACCCACTATTCAGCCTTTTCCACCAAAATGAACAAGGAAAACACAACGAAACAAAACAGAGACCACAAAACACGTCAAAAACACCCCAGACAAGAACGGAATCACCCCCAAAACTGGAAGAAAATCCCCCAAAAACATAGATCCACCCCAAAAAGACAGTAAACCTACCTGATGTTCTCCAAAACCCGCAATTTACACTTTTCCAACATGATGACCAACAAGAACCCAGCAAAACCCAACAGAGACCCAAAAACACGTCAAAAACACCCCAAAAATGAATTCGATCACCCCCCCCAAAAAAACAGAAGAAAACCCCAAATACCATGAATCCACCCCAAAAGTCCCCCTAAACCTACCTGATGTTCTCCAAAACCCACAATTTACACTTTTCCACCATGATGACCACGGAAAACACAACGAAACCCAACGGAGAACCCAAAACATGTCCAAAACACCCCAAAAAAGAATTGGATCACCCCAAAACTGGAACAAAATCCTCCAAAACCATAGATCCACCCAAAAAACACCCTAAATCTACCTGATGTTCTCCAAAACCCACAATTTAAACTTTTCCACCATGATGACCACGAAAAACTCAATGAAACCCAACGGAGACCACAAAACACGTCAAAAACATGACAAAAACAACTGGATCACTAGAAAAACAACAGAAGAAAACCCTAAAAACCATGAATCTGCCCCAGAAGTCCTCATAAACCTACCTGATGTTCTCCAAAACCAACAATTTACACTTTTCCACCATGATGACCACGGAAAACCCAACGAAACCCAACGGAGAACACAAAACACGTCCAAAACACCCCAAACAAGAACAGGATCACCCCCCAAAACGAAAGAAAACCCCAAAAAGCACGGATCCAATCCCAAAACCACTCTAAACGTACCTGATGTTCTCCAAATCCAAATGTCCACTCCCAACCACCATAAAACCCATTAGGAACTCAACGAAACCCAACGGAAACCCCAAAAACACCTCAAAAACACCCCAGAAAAGAACTGGATCAGAAGAAAAAACACCAAACACTATGAATTTCCCCGCAAAACCACCCTAAACTCACCTGATCTTCTTCAAAACCCACAATCCACTCCCATTTACCCTAACGACCAACGAGAATCCAACTAAAACCCAACGGAGACCCCAAAACAAGTCGAAAACACCCCAAACAAGAACAGGATAACCCCTAAAAAAGAAAGAAAACCCCCAAAACCATAGATCCACCCCAAAAACACACTAAACCTACCTGATGTTCTCCAAATCCCAAAGTCCACTCCCAACAAACTTAAAACACATTAGGAAATCAACGAAACGCAACGGAAACCCCAAAACACGTCAAAAACACCACAAAAAAAAGCGGGATCACCCCCAAAACCGAAAGAAAACCCTAAAAGCCGTTGATCCACCCCAAAAGTCCCCCTAAACCTACCTGATGTTCTCCAATACCCACAATTTACACGTTTTCACCATGATGAACAACAAGAACCCAACAAAAACCAACGGAGACCCCAAAATATGTCAAAAACACCCCAAAAAAGAATGGGACCACCCCAAAAACAGAAGAAAACGCTAAAAAAAAAAAAAAAAAAAAAAAACAGAAGAATTCAACCAAAACCATAGATTCACCACCCAGAAAAACTTAAACTCACCTGATATTCTCCAAAACCCACAATTTACACTTTTCCAACATGATGACCAACAAGAACCCAACAAAACCCAACGGAGACCCCAAAACACATCAAAAACACACCAAAAAAGAACGGGATCACCCCAGAAAAACAGAAAAAAAAAACAAATACCAGGAATCCACCCCAAAACTCCCCCTAAACCTACCTGATGTTCTCCAAAACCCACAATTTACACTTTTCCACCATGATGACCACGGAAAACACAACGAAACCCAACGGAGAACCCAAAACACATCAAAAACACCACAAACAAGAACCGAATCACCCCCAAAACTGGAACAAAATCCCCAAAAAGCACGGATCAAATCCCAAAACCACCCTAAACCTACCTGATGTTCTCCAAAACCCACTATTCAGCCTTTTCCACCAAAATGAACAAGGAAAACACAACGAAACAAAACAGAGACCACAAAACACGTCAAAAACACCCCAGACAAGAACGGAATCACCCCCAAAACTGGAAGAAAATCCCCCAAAAACATAGATCCACCCCAAAAAGACAGTAAACCTACCTGATGTTCTCCAAAACCCGCAATTTACACTTTTCCAACATGATGACCAACAAGAACCCAGCAAAACACAACAGAGACCCAAAAACACGTCAAAAACACCCCAAAAATGAATTCGATCACCCCCCCCAAAAAAACAGAAGAAAACCCCAAATACCATGAATCCACCCCAAAAGTCCCCCTAAACCTACCTGATGTTCTCCAAAACCCACAATTAACACTTTTCCACCATGATGACCACGGAAAACACAACGAAACCCAACGGAGAACCCAAAACATGTCCAAAACACCCCAAAAAAGAATTGGATCACCCCAAAACTGGAACAAAATCCTCCAAAACCATAGATCCACCCAAAAAACACCCTAAATCTACCTGATGTTCTCCAAAACCCACAATTTAAACTTTTCCACCATGATGACCACGAAAAACTCAATGAAACCCAACGGAGACCCCAAAACACGTCAAAAACATGACAAAAACAACTGGATCACTAGAAAAACAACAGAAGAAAACCCTAAAAACCATGAATCTGCCCCAGAAGTCCTCATAAACCTACCTGATGTTCTCCAAAACCAACAATTTACACTTTTCCAGCATGATGACCACGGAAAACCCAACAAAACCCAACGGAGAACCCAAAACACGTCCAAAACACCCCAAACAAGAACAGGATCACCCCCCAAAACGAAAGAAAACCCCAAAAAGCACGGATCCAATCCCAAAACCACTCTAAACCTACCTGATGTTCTCCAAATCCAAATGTCCACTCCCAACCACCATAAAACCCATTAGGAACTCAACGAAACCCAACGGAAACCCCAAAAACACCTCAAAAACACCCCAAAAAAGAACTGGATCAGAAGAAAAAACACCAAACACTATGAATTTCCCCGCAAAACCACCCTAAACTCACCTGATCTTCTTCAAAACCCACAATCCACTCCCATTTACCCTAACGACCAACGAGAATCCAACTAAAACCCAACGGAGACCCCAAAACCAGTCGAAAACACCCCAAACAAGAACAGGATAACCCCTAAAAAAGAAAGAAAACCCCCAAAACCATAGATCCACCCCAAAACCACACTAAACCTACCTGATGTTCTCCAAATCCCAAAGTCCACTCCCAACAAACTTAAAACACATTAGGAAATCAACGAAACGCAACGGAAACCCCAAAACACGTCAAAAACACCACAAAAAAAAGCGGGATCACCCCCAAAACCGAAAGAAAACCCTAAAAGCCGTTGATCCACCCCAAAAGTCCCCCTAAACCTACCTGATGTTCTCCAATACCCACAATTTACCCTTTTCCACCATGATGAACAACAAGAACCCAACAAAAACCAACGGAGACCCCAAAATATGTCAAAAACACCCCAAAAAAGAATGGGACCACCCCAAAAACAGAAGAAAACGCTAAAAAAAAACAGAAGAATTCAACCAAAACCATAGATTCACCACCCAGAAAAACTTAAACTCACCTGATATTCTCCAAAACCCACAATTTACACTTTTCCAACATGATGACCAACAAGAACCCAACAAAACCCAACGGAGACCCCAAAACACATCAAAAACACACCAAAAAAGAACGGGATCACCCCAGAAAAACAGAAAAAAAAAAAACAAATACCATGAATCCACCCCAAAAGTCCCCCTAAACCTACCTGATGTTCTCCAAAACCCACAATTTACCCTTTTCCACCATGATGCCAATGGAAAACCCAACGAAACCCAACGGAGAACCCAAAACACATCAAAAACACCACAAACAAGAACGGAATCACCCCCAAAACTGGAACAAAATCCCCAAAAAGCACGGATCAAATCCCAAAACCACCCTAAACCTGCCTGATGTTCTCCAAAACCCACTATTCAGCCTTTTCCACCAAAATGAACAAGGAAAACACAACGAAACAAAACAGAGACCACAAAACACGTCAAAAACACCCCAAACAAGAACGGAATCACCCCCAAAACTGGAAGAAAATCCCCCAAAAACATAGATCCACCCCAAAAAGACAGTAAACCTACCTGATGTTCTCCAAAACCCGCAATTTACACTTTTCCAACATGATGACCAACAAGAACCCAGCAAAACACAACAGAGACCCAAAAACACGTCAAAAACACCCCAAAAATGAATTCGATCACCCCCCCAAAAAAAACAGAAGAAAACCCCAAATACCATGAATCCACCCCAAAAGTCCCCCTAAACCTACCTGATGTTCTCCAAAACCCACAATTTACACTTTTCCACCATGATGACCACGGAAAACACAACGAAACCCAACGGAGAACCCAAAACATGTCCAAAACACCCCAAAAAAGAATTGGATCACCCCAAAACTGGAACAAAATCCTCCAAAACCATAGATCCACCCAAAAAACACCCTAAATCTACCTGATGTTCTCCAAAACCCACAATTTAAACTTTTCCACCATGATGACCACGAAAAACCCAATGAAACCCAACGGAGACCCCAAAACACGTCAAAAACATGACAAAAACAACTGGATCACTAGAAAAACAACAGAAGAAAACCCTAAAAACCATGAATCTGCCCCAGAAGTCCTCATAAACCTACCTGATGTTCTCCAAAACCAACAATTTACACTTTTCCAGCATGATGACCACGGAAAACCCAACAAAACCCAACGGAGAACCCAAAACACGTCCAAAACACCCCAAACAAGAACAGGATCACCCCCCAAAACGAAAGAAAACCCCAAAAAGCACGGATCCAATCCCAAAACCACTCTAAACCTACCTGATGTTCTCCAAATCCAAATGTCCACTCCCAACCACCATAAAACCCATTAGGAACTCAACGAAACCCAACGGAAACCCCAAAAACACCTCAAAAACACCCCAAAAAAGAACTGGATCAGAAGAAAAAACACCAAACACTATGAATTTCCCCGCAAAACCACCCTAAACTCACCTGATCTTCTTCAAAACCCACAATCCACTCCCATTTACCCTAACGACCAACGAGAATCCAACTAAAACCCAACGGAGACCCCAAAACAAGTCGAAAACACCCCAAACAAGAACAGGATAACCCCTAAAAAAGAAAGAAAACCCCAAAAAACATAGATCCACCCCAAAAACACACTAAACCTACCTGATGTTCTCCAAATCCCAAAGTCCACTCCCAACAAACTTAAAACACATTAGGAAATCAACGAAACGCAACGGAAACCCCAAAACACGTCAAAAACACCACAAAAAAAAGCGGGATCACCCCCAAAACCGAAAGAAAACCCTAAAAGCCGTTGATCCACCCCAAAAGTCCCCCTAAACCTACCTGATGTTCTCCAATACCCACAATTTACACGTTTTCACCATGATGAACAACAAGAACCCAACAAAACCCAACGGAGACCCCAAAATATGTCAAAAACACCCCAAAAAAGAATGGGACCACCCCAAAAACAGAAGAAAAAGCTAAAAAAAAACAGAAGAATTCAACCAAAACCATAGATTCACCACCCAGAAAAACTTAAACTCACCTGATATTCTCCAAAACCCACAATTTACACTTCTCCAACATGATGACCAACAAGAACCCAACAAAACCCAACGGAGACCCCAAAACACATCAAAAACACACCAAAAAAGAACGGGATCACCCCAGAAAAACAGAAAAAAAAAAAAACAAATACCATGAATCCACCCCAAAAGTCCCCCTAAACCTACCTGATGTTCTCCAAAACCCACAATTTACCCTTTTCCACCATGATGACAACGGAAAACCCAACGAAACCCAACGGAGAACCCAAAACACATCAAAAACACCACAAACAAGAACGGAATCACCCCCAAAACTGGAACAAAATCCCCAAAAAGCACGGATCAAATCCCAAAACCACCCTAAACCTACCTGATGTTCTCCAAAACCCACTATTCAGCCTTTTCCACCAAAATGAACAAGGAAAACACAACGAAACAAAACAGAGACCACAAAACACGTCAAAAACACCCCAGACAAGAACGGAATCACCCCCAAAACTGGAAGAAAATCCCCCAAAAACATAGATCCACCCCAAAAAGACAGTAAACCTACCTGATGTTCTCCAAAACCCGCAATTTACACTTTTCCAACATGATGACCAACAAGAACCCAGCAAAACCCAACAGAGACCCAAAAACACGTCAAAAACACCCCAAAAATGAATTCGATCACCCCCCCCAAAAAAACAGAAGAAAACCCCAAATACCATGAATCCACCCCAAAAGTCCCCCTAAACCTACCTGATGTTCTCCAAAACCCACAATTTACACTTTTCCACCATGATGACCACGGAAAACACAACGAAACCCAACGGAGAACCCAAAACATGTCCAAAACACCCCAAAAAAGAATTGGATCACCCCAAAACTGGAACAAAATCCTCCAAAACCATAGATCCACCCAAAAAACACCCTAAATCTACCTGATGTTCTCCAAAACCCACAATTTAAACTTTTCCACCATGATGACCACGAAAAACTCAATGAAACCCAACGGAGACCCCAAAACACGTCAAAAACATGACAAAAACAACTGGATCACTAGAAAAACAACAGAAGAAAACCCTAAAAACCATGAATCTGCCCCAGAAGTCCTCATAAACCTACCTGATGTTCTCCAAAACCAACAATTTACACTTTTCCACCATGATGACCACGGAAAACCCAACGAAACCCAACGGAGAACCCAAAACACGTCCAAAACACCCCAAACAAGAACAGGATCACCCCCCAAAACGAAAGAAAACCCCAAAAAGCACGGATCCAATCCCAAAACCACTCTAAACGTACCTGATGTTCTCCAAATCCAAATGTCCACTCCCAACCACCATAAAACCCATTAGGAACTCAACGAAACCCAACGGAAACCCCAAAAACACCTCAAAAACACCCCAGAAAAGAACTGGATCAGAAGAAAAAACACCAAACACTATGAATTTCCCCGCAAAACCACCCTAAACTCACCTGATCTTCTTCAAAACCCACAATCCACTCCCATTTACCCTAACGACCAACGAGAATCCAACTAAAACCCAACGGAGACCCCAAAACAAGTCGAAAACACCCCAAACAAGAACAGGATAACCCCTAAAAAAGAAAGAAAACCCCCAAAACCATAGATCCACCCCAAAAACACACTAAACCTACCTGATGTTCTCCAAATCCCAAAGTCCACTCCCAACAAACTTAAAACACATTAGGAAATCAACGAAACGCAACGGAAACCCCAAAACACGTCAAAAACACCACAAAAAAAAGCGGGATCACCCCCAAAACCGAAAGAAAACCCTAAAAGCCGTTGATCCACCCCAAAAGTCCCCCTAAACCTACCTGATGTTCTCCAATACCCACAATTTACCCTTTTCCACCATGATGAACAACAAGAACCCAACAAAACCCAACGGAGACCCCAAAATATGTCAAAAACACCCCAAAAAAGAATGGGACCACCCCAAAAACAGAAGAAAACGCTAAAAAAAAACAGAAGAATTCAACCAAAACCATAGATTCACCACCCAGAAAAACTTAAACTCACCTGATATTCTCCAAAACCCACAATTTACACTTTTCCAACATGATGACCAACAAGAACCCAACAAAACCCAACGGAGACCCCAAAACACATCAAAAACACACCAAAAAAGAACGGGATCACCCCAGAAAAACAGAAAAAAAAAACAAATACCAGGAATCCACCCCAAAAGTCCCCCTAAACCTACCTGATGTTCTCCAAAACCCACAATTTACCCTTTTCCACAATGATGCCAACGGAAAACCCAACAAAACCCAACGGAGACCCCAAAACACATCAAAAACACACCAAAAAAGAACGGGTTCACCCCAGAAAAACAGAAAAAAAAAAAAAAACAAATACCATGAATCCACCCCAAAAGTCCCCCTAAACCTACCTGATGTTCTCCAAAACCCACAATTTACCCTTTTCCACCATGATGACAACGGAAAACCCAACGAAACCCAACGGAGAACCCAAAACACATCAAAAACACCACAAACAAGAACCGAATCACCCCCAAAACTGGAACAAAATCCCCAAAAAGCACGGATCAAATCCCAAAACCACCCTAAACCTACCTGATGTTCTCCAAAACCCACTATTCAGCCTTTTCCACCAAAATGAACAAGGAAAACACAACGAAACAAAACAGAGACCACAAAACACGTCAAAAACACCCCAGACAAGAACGGAATCACCCCCAAAACTGGAAGAAAATCCCCCAAAAACATAGATCCACCCCAAAAAGACAGTAAACCTACCTGATGTTCTCCAAAACCCGCAATTTACACTTTTCCAACATGATGACCAACAAGAACCCAGCAAAACCCAACGGAGACCCCAAAACACGTCAAAAACACCCCAAAAATGAATTCGATCACCCCCCCAAAAAAAACAGAAGAAAACCCCAAATACCATGAATCCACCCCAAAAGTCCCCCTAAACCTACCTGATGTTCTCCAAAACCCACAATTTACACTTTTCCACCATGATGACCACGGAAAACACAACGAAACCCAACGGAGAACCCAAAACATGTCCAAAACACCCCAAAAAAGAATTGGATCACCCCAAAACTGGAACAAAATCCTCCAAAACCATAGATCCACCCAAAAAACACCCTAAATATACCTGATGTTCTCCAAAACCCACAATTTAAACTTTTCCACCATGATGACCACGAAAAACTCAATGAAACCCAACGGAGACCCCAAAACACGTCAAAAACATGACAAAAGCAACTGGATCACTAGAAAAACAACAGAAGAAAACCCTAAAAACCATGAATCTGCCCCAGAAGTCCTCATAAAACTACCTGATGTTCTCCAAAAGCCACAATTAACACTTTTCCACCATGATGACCACGGAAAACCCAACGAAACCCAACGGAGAACCCAAAACACGTCCAAAACACCCCAAACAAGAACAGGATCACCCCCCAAAACGAAAGAAAACCCCAAAAAGCACGGATCCAATCCCAAAACCACTCTAAACGTACCTGATGTTCTCCAAATCCAAATGTCCACTCCCAACCACCATAAAACCCATTAGGAACTCAACGAAACCCAACGGAAACCCCAAAAACACCTCAAAAACACCCCAAAAAAGAACTGGATCAGA
This sequence comes from Aythya ferina, assembly GCF_964211825.1. Taxonomy (NCBI): domain Eukaryota; kingdom Metazoa; phylum Chordata; class Aves; order Anseriformes; family Anatidae; genus Aythya; species Aythya ferina. The sequence goes on from NC_140300.1 coordinate 77,968,682, forward strand.
AGAAAAAACACCAAACACTATGAATTTCCCCGCAAAACCACCCTAAACTCACCTGATCTTCTTCAAAACCCACAATCCACTCCCATTTACCCTAACGACCAACGAGAATCCAACTAAAACCCAACGGAGACCCCAAAACAAGTCGAAAACACCCCAAACAAGAACAGGATAACCCCTAAAAAAGAAAGAAAACCCCAAAAACCATAGATCCACCCCAAAAACACACTAAACCTACCTGATGTTCTCCAAATCCCAAAGTCCACTCCCAACAAACTTAAAACACATTAGGAAATCAAGGAAACGCAACGGAAACCCCAAAACACGTCAAAAACACCACAAAAAAAAGCGGGATCACCCCCAAAACCGAAAGAAAACCCTAAAAGCCGTTGATCCACCCCAAAAGTCCCCCTAAACCTACCTGATGTTCTCCAATACCCACAATTTACACGTTTTCACCATGATGAACAACAAGAACCCAACAAAAACCAACGGAGACCCCAAAATATGTCAAAAACACCCCAAAAAAGAATGGGACCACCCCAAAAACAGAAGAAAACGCTAAAAAAAAAAAAAAAAAAACAGAAGAATTCAACCAAAACCATAGATTCACCACCCAGAAAAACTTAAACTCACCTGATATTCTCCAAAACCCACAATTTACACTTTTCCAACATGATGACCAACAAGAACCCAACAAAACCCAACGGAGACCCCAAAACACATCAAAAACACACCAAAAAAGAACGGGATCACCCCAGAAAAACAGAAAAAAAAAACAAATACCAGGAATCCACCCCAAAAGTCCCCCTAAACCTACCTGATGTTCTCCAAAACCCACAATTTACCCTTTTCCACCATGATGCCAACGGAAAACCCAACAAAACCCAACGGAGACCCCAAAACACATCAAAAACACACCAAAAAAGAACGGGTTCACCCCAGAGAAACAGAAAAAAAAAAAAACAAATACCATGAATCCACCCCAAAAGTCCCCCTAAACCTACCTGATGTTCTCCAAAACCCACAATTTACCCTTTTCCACCATGATGACAACGGAAAACCCAACGAAACCCAACGGAGAACCCAAAACACATCAAAAACACCACAAACAAGAACCGAATCACCCCCAAAACTGGAACAAAATCCCCAAAAAGCACGGATCAAATCCCAAAACCACCCTAAACCTACCTGATGTTCTCCAAAACCCACTATTCAGCCTTTTCCACCAAAATGAACAAGGAAAACACAACGAAACAAAACAGAGACCACAAAACACGTCCAAAACACCCCAAACAAGAACGGAATCACCCCCAAAACTGGAAGAAAATCCCCCAAAAACATAGATCCACCCCAAAAAGACAGTAAACCTACCTGATGTTCTCCAAAACCCGCAATTTACACTTTTCCAACATGATGACCAACAAGAACCCAACAAAACCCAACGGAGACCCCAAAACACGTCAAAAACACCCCAAAAATGAATTCGATCACCCCCCCCAAAAAAAAACAGAAGAAAATCCCAAATACCATGAATCCACCCCAAAAGTCCCCCTAAACCTACCTGATGTTCTCCAAAACCCACAATTTACCCTTTTCCACCATGATGACCACGAGAAACCCAATGAAACCCAACGGAGACCCCAAAACACGTCAAAAACATGCCAAAAAACAACTGGATCACTAGAAAAAACAGAACAAAACCCTAAAAACCATGAATCTGCCCCAGAAGTCCTCATAAACCTACCTGATGTTCTCCAAAACCCACAATTTACACTTTTCCACCATGATGACCACGGAAAACACAACGAAACCCAACGGAGAACCCAAAACACGTCCAAAACACCCCAAACAAGAACAGGATCACCCCCAAAAACGAAAGAAAACCCCAAAAAGCACGGATCCAATCCCAAAACCACTCTAAACCTACCTGATGTTCTCCAAATCCAAATGTCCACTCCCAACCACCATAAAACCCATTAGGAACTCAACGAAACCCAACGGAAACCCCAAAAACACCTCAAAAACACCCCAAAAAAGAACTGGATCAGAAGAAAAAACACCAAACACTATGAATTTCCCCGCAAAACCACCCTAAACTCACCTGATCTTCTTCAAAACCCACAATCCACTCCCATTTACCCTAACGACCAACGAGAATCCAACTAAAACCCAACGGAGACCCCAAAACAAGTCGAAAACACCCCAAACAAGAACAGGATAACCCCTAAAAAAGAAAGAAAACCCCAAAAAACATAGATCCACCCCAAAAACACACTAAACCTACCTGATGTTCTCCAAATCCCAAAGTCCACTCCCAACAAACTTAAAACACATTAGGAAATCAACGAAACGCAACGGAAACCCCAAAACACGTCAAAAACACCACAAAAAAAAAGCGGGATCACCCCCAAAACCGAAAGAAAACCCTAAAAGCCGTTGATCCACCCCAATAGTCCCCCTAAACCTACCTGATGTTCTCCAATACCCACAATTTACCCTTTTCCACCATGATGAACAACAAGAACCCAACAAAAACCAACGGAGACCCCAAAATATGTCAAAAACACCCCAAACAAGAATGGGACCACCCCAAAAACAGAAGAAAACGCTAAAAAAAAAACAGAAGAATTCAACCAAAACCATAGATTCACCACCCAGAAAAACTTAAACTCACCTGATATTCTCCAAAACCCACAATTTACACTTTTCCAACATGATGACCAACAAGAACCCAACAAAACCCAACGGAGACCCCAAAACACATCAAAAACACACCAAAAAAGAACGGGATCACCCCAGAAAAACAGAAAAAAAAAAAAACAAATACCATGAATCCACCCCAAAAGTCCCCCTAAACCTACCTGATGTTCTCCAAAACCCACAATTTACCCTTTTCCACCATGATGCCAACGGAAAACCCAACGAAACCCAACGGAGAACCCAAAACACATCAAAAACACCACAAACAAGAACCGAATCACCCCCAAAACTGGAACAAAATCCCCAAAAAGCACGGATCAAATCCCAAAACCACCCTAAACCTACCTGATGTTCTCCAAAACCCACTATTCAGCCTTTTCCACCAAAATGAACAAGGAAAACACAACGAAACAAAACAGAGACCACAAAACACGTCCAAAACACCCCAAACAAGAACGGAATCACCCCCAAAACTGGAAGAAAATCCCCCAAAAACATAGATCCACCCCAAAAAACACCCTAAACCTACCTGATGTTCTCCAAAACCCACAATTTACACTTTTCCACCATGATGACCACGGAAAACACAACGAAACCCAACGGAGAACCCAAAACACATCCAAAACACCCCAAACAAGAACAGGATCACCCCCAAAAACGAAAGAAAACCCCAAAAAGCACGGATCAAATCCCAAAACCACTCTAAACCTACCTGATGTTCTCCAAATCCAAATGTCCACTCCCAACCACCATAAAACCCATTAGGAACTCAACGAAACCCAACGGAAACCCCAAAAACACCTCAAAAACACCCCAGAAAAGAACTGGATCAGAAGAAAAAACACCAAACACTATGAATTTCCCCGCAAAACCACCCTAAACTCACCTGATCTTCTTCAAAACCCACAATCCACTCCCATTTACCCTAACGACCAACGAGAATCCAACTAAAACCCAACGGAGACCCCAAAACAAGTCGAAAACACCCCAAACAAGAACAGGATAACCCCTAAAAAAGAAAGAAAACCCCAAAAAACATAGATCCACCCCAAAAACACACTAAACCTACCTGATGTTCTCCAAATCCCAAAGTCCACTCCCAACAAACTTAAAACACATTAGGAAATCAACGAAACGCAACGGAAACCCCAAAACACGTCAAAAACACCACAAAAAAAAGCGGGATCACCCCCAAAACCGAAAGAAAACCCTAAAAGCCGTTGATCCACCCCAAAAGTCCCCCTAAACCTACCTGATGTTCTCCAATACCCACAATTTACCCTTTTCCACCATGATGAACAACAAGAACCCAACAAAAACCAACGGAGACCCCAAAATATGTCAAAAACACCCCAAACAAGAATGGGACCACCCCAAAAACAGAAGAAAACGCTAAAAAAAACCAGAAGAATTCAACCAAAACCATAGATTCACCACCCAGAAAAACTTAAACTCACCTGATATTCTCCAAAACCCACAATTTACACTTTTCCAACATGATGACCAACAAGAACCCAACAAAACCCAACGGAGACCCCAAAACACATCAAAAACACACCAAAAAAGAACGGGATCAACCCAGAAAAACAGAAAAAAAAAAAAAAAAATACCATGAATCCACCCCAAAAGTCCCCCTAAACCTACCTGATGTTCTCCAAAACCCACAATTTACCCTTTTCCACCATGAAGCCAACGGAAAACCCAACGAAACCCAACGGAGAACCCAAAACACATCAAAAACACCACAAACAAGAACGGAATCACCCCCAAAACTGGAACAAAATCCCCAAAAAGCACGGATCAAATCCCAAAACCACCCTAAACCTACCTGATGTTCTCCAAAACCCACTATTCAGCCTTTTCCACCAAAATGAACAAGGAAAACACAACGAAACAAAACAGAGACCACAAAACACGTCAAAAACACCCCAAACAAGAACGGAATCACCCCCAAAACTGGAAGAAAATCCCCCAAAAACATAGATCCACCCCAAAAAACACCCTAAACCTACCTGATGTTCTCCAAAACCCACAATTTACACTTTTCCACCATGATGACCACGGAAAACACAACGAAACCCAACGGAGAACCCAAAACACGTCCAAAACACCCCAAACAAGAACAGGATCACCCCCAAAAACGAAAGAAAACCCCAAAAAGCACGGATCCAATCCCAAAACCACTCTAAACCTACCTGATGTTCTCCAAATCCAAATGTCCACTCCCAACCACCATAAAACCCATTAGGAACTCAACGAAACCCAACGGAAACCCCAAAAACACCTCAAAAACACCCCAGAAAAGAACTGGATCAGAAGAAAAAACACCAAACACTATGAATTTCCCCGCAAAACCACCCTAAACTCACCTGATCTTCTTCAAAACCCACAATCCACTCCCATTTACCCTAACGACCAACGAGAATCCAACTAAAACCCAACGGAGACCCCAAAACAAGTCGAAAACACCCCAAACAAGAACAGGATAACCCCTAAAAAAGAAAGAAAACCCCAAAAAACATAGATCCACCCCAAAAACACACTAAACCTACCTGATGTTCTCCAAATCCCAAAGTCCACTCCCAACAAACTTAAAACACATTAGGAAATCAACGAAACGCAACGGAAACCCCAAAACACGTCAAAGACACCACAAAAAAAAGCGGGATCACCCCCAAAACCGAAAGAAAACCCTAAAAGCCGTTGATCCACCCCAATAGTCCCCCTAAACCTACCTGATGTTCTCCAATACCCACAATTTACCCTTTTCCACCATGATGAACAACAAGAACCCAACAAAAACCAACGGAGACCCCAAAATATGTCAAAAACACCCCAAAAAAGAATGGGACCACCCCAAAAACAGAAGAAAACGCTAAAAAAAAAAAAAAAAACAGAAGAATTCAACCAAAACCATAGATTCACCACCCAGAAAAACTTAAACTCACCTGATATTCTCCAAAACCCACAATTTACACTTTTCCAACATGATGACCAACAAGAACCCAACAAAACCCAACGGAGACCCCAAAACACATCAAAAACACACCAAAAAAGAACGGGATCACCCCAGAAAAACAGAAAAAAAAAAAACAAATACCATGAATCCACCCCAAAAGTCCCCCTAAACCTACCTGATGTTCTCCAAAACCCACAATTTACCCTTTTCCACCATGATGCCAACGGAAAACCCAACGAAACCCAACGGAGAACCCAAAACACATCAAAAACACCACAAACAAGAACGGAATCACCCCCAAAACTGGAACAAAATCCCCAAAAAGCACGGATCAAATCCCAAAACCACCCTAAACCTACCTGATGTTCTCCAAAACCCACTATTCAGCCTTTTCCACCAAAATGAACAAGGAAAACACAACGAAACAAAACAGAGACCACAAAACACGTCCAAAACACCCCAAACAAGAACGGAATCACCCCCAAAACTGGAAGAAAATCCCCCAAAAACATAGATCCACCCCAAAAAACACCCTAAACCTACCTGATGTTCTCCAAAACCCACAATTTACACTTTTCCACCATGATGACCACGGAAAACACAACGAAACCCAACGGAGAACCCAAAACACGTCCAAAACACCCCAAACAAGAACAGGATCACCCCCAAAAACGAAAGAAAACCCCAAAAAGCACGGATCCAATCCCAAAACCACTCTAAACGTACCTGATGTTCTCCAAATCCAAATGTCCACTCCCAACCACCATAAAACCCATTAGGAACTCAACGAAACCCAACGGAAACCCCAAAAACACCTCAAAAACACCCCAGAAAAGAACTGGATCAGAAGAAAAAACACCAAACACTATGAATTTCCCCGCAAAACCACCCTAAACTCACCTGATCTTCTTCAAAACCCACAATCCACTCCCATTTACCCTAACGACCAACGAGAATCCAACTAAAACCCAACGGAGACCCCAAAACAAGTCGAAAACACCCCAAACAAGAACAGGATAACCCCTAAAAAAGAAAGAAAACCCCAAAAAACATAGATCCACCCCAAAAACACACTAAACCTACCTGATGTTCTCCAAATCCCAAAGTCCACTCCCAACAAACTTAAAACACATTAGGAAATCAACGAAACGCAACGGAAACCCCAAAACACGTCAAAAACACCACAAAAAAAAGCGGGATCACCCCCAAAACTGAAAGAAAACCCTAAAAGCCGTTGATCCACCCCAATAGTCCCCCTAAACCTACCTGATGTTCTCCAATACCCACAATTTACCCTTTTCCACCATGATGAACAACAAGAACCCAACAAAAACCAACGGAGACCCCAAAATATGTCAAAAACACCCCAAACAAGAATGGGACCACCCCAAAAACAGAAGAAAACGCTAAAAAAAAAACCAGAAGAATTCAACCAAAACCATAGATTCACCACCCAGAAAAACTTAAACTCACCTGATATTCTCCAAAACCCACAATTTACACTTCTCCAACATGATGACCAACAAGAACCCAACAAAACCCAACGGAGACCCCAAAACACATCAAAAACACACCAAAAAAGAACGGGATCACCCCAGAAAAACAGAAAAAAAAAAAAACAAATACCATGAATCCACCCCAAAAGTCCCCCTAAACCTACCTGATGTTCTCCAAAACCCACAATTTACCCTTTTCCACCATGATGCCAACGGAAAACCCAACGAAACCCAACGGAGAACCCAAAACACATCAAAAACACCACAAACAAGAACCGAATCACCCCCAAAACTGGAACAAAATCCCCAAAAAGCACGGATCAAATCCCAAAACCACCCTAAACCTACCTGATGTTCTCCAAAACCCACTATTCAGCCTTTTCCACCAAAATGAACAAGGAAAACACAACGAAACAAAACAGAGACCACAAAACACGTCAAAAACACCCCAAACAAGAACGGAATCACCCCCAAAACTGGAAGAAAATCCCCCAAAAACATAGATCCACCCCAAAAAACACCCTAAACCTACCTGATGTTCTCCAAAACCCACAATTTACACTTTTCCACCATGATGACCACGGAAAACACAACGAAACCCAACGGAGAACCCAAAACACGTCCAAAACACCCCAAACAAGAACAGGATCACCCCCAAAAACGAAAGAAAACCCCAAAAAGCACGGATCCAATCCCAAAACCACTCTAAACCTACCTGATGTTCTCCAAATCCAAATGTCCACTCCCAACCACCATAAAACCCATTAGGAACTCAACGAAACCCAACGGAAACCCCAAAAACACCTCAAAAACACCCCAGAAAAGAACTGGATCAGAAGAAAAAACACCAAACACTATGAATTTCCCCGCAAAACCACCCTAAACTCACCTGATCTTCTTCAAAACCCACAATCCACTCCCATTTACCCTAACGACCAACGAGAATCCAACTAAAACCCAACGGAGACCCCAAAACAAGTCGAAAACACCCCAAACAAGAACAGGATAACCCCTAAAAAAGAAAGAAAACCCCAAAAACCATAGATCCACCCCCAAAACACACTAAACCTACCTGATGTTCTCCAAATCCCAAAGTCCACTCCCAACAAACTTAAAACACATTAGGAAATCAAGGAAACGCAACGGAAACCCCAAAACACGTCAAAAACACCACAAAAAAAAGCGGGATCACCCCCAAAACCGAAAGAAAACCCTAAAAGCCGTTGATCCACCCCAAAAGTCCCCCTAAACCTACCTGATGTTCTCCAATACCCACAATTTACACGTTTTCACCATGATGAACAACAAGAACCCAACAAAAACCAACGGAGACCCCAAAATATGTCAAAAACACCCCAAAAAAGAATGGGACCACCCCAAAAACAGAAGAAAACGCTAAAAAAAAAAAAAAAAAAACAGAAGAATTCAACCAAAACCATAGATTCACCACCCAGAAAAACTTAAACTCACCTGATATTCTCCAAAACCCACAATTTACACTTTTCCAACATGATGACCAACAAGAACCCAACAAAACCCAACGGAGACCCCAAAACACATCAAAAACACACCAAAAAAGAACGGGATCACCCCAGAAAAACAGAAAAAAAAAAACAAATACCAGGAATCCACCCCAAAAGTCCCCCTAAACCTACCTGATGTTCTCCAAAACCCACAATTTACCCTTTTCCACCATGATGCCAACGGAAAACCCAACAAAACCCAACGGAGACCCCAAAACACATCAAAAACACACCAAAAAAGAACGGGTTCACCCCAGAGAAACAGAAAAAAAAAAAAACAAATACCATGAATCCACCCCAAAAGTCCCCCTAAACCTACCTGATGTTCTCCAAAACCCACAATTTACCCTTTTCCACCATGATGACAACGGAAAACCCAACGAAACCCAACGGAGAACCCAAAACACATCAAAAACACCACAAACAAGAACCGAATCACCCCAAAACTGGAACAAAATCCCCAAAAAGCACGGATCAAATCCCAAAACCACCCTAAACCTACCTGATGTTCTCCAAAACCCACTATTCAGCCTTTTCCACCAAAATGAACAAGGAAAACACAACGAAACAAAACAGAGACCACAAAACACGTCCAAAACACCCCAAACAAGAACGGAATCACCCCCAAAACTGGAAGAAAATCCCCCAAAAACATAGATCCACCCCAAAAAGACAGTAAACCTACCTGATGTTCTCCAAAACCCGCAATTTACACTTTTCCAACATGATGACCAACAAGAACCCAACAAAACCCAACGGAGACCCCAAAACACGTCAAAAACACCCCAAAAATGAATTCGATCACCCCCCCCAAAAAAAAACAGAAGAAAATCCCAAATACCATGAATCCACCCCAAAAGTCCCCCTAAACCTACCTGATGTTCTCCAAAACCCACAATTTACCCTTTTCCACCATGATGACCACGAGAAACCCAATGAAACCCAACGGAGACCCCAAAACACGTCATAAACATGCCAAAAAACAACTGGATCACTAGAAAAAACAGAACAAAACCCTAAAAACCATGAATCTGCCCCAGAAGTCCTCATAAACCTACCTGATGTTCTCCAAAACCCACAATTTACACTTTTCCACCATGATGACCACGGAAAACACAACGAAACCCAACGGAGAACCCAAAACACGTCCAAAACACCCCAAACAAGAACAGGATCACCCCCAAAAACGAAAGAAAACCCCAAAAAGCACGGATCCAATCCCAAAACCACTCTAAACCTACCTGATGTTCTCCAAATCCAAATGTCCACTCCCAACCACCATAAAACCCATTAGGAACTCAACGAAACCCAACGGAAACCCCAAAAACACCTCAAAAACACCCCAAAAAAGAACTGGATCAGAAGAAAAAACACCAAACACTATGAATTTCCCCGCAAAACCACCCTAAACTCACCTGATCTTCTTCAAAACCCACAATCCACTCCCATTTACCCTAACGACCAACGAGAATCCAACTAAAACCCAACGGAGACCCCAAAACAAGTCGAAAACACCCCAAACAAGAACAGGATAACCCCTAAAAAAGAAAGAAAACCCCAAAAAACATAGATCCACCCCAAAAACACACTAAACCTACCTGATGTTCTCCAAATCCCAAAGTCCACTCCCAACAAACTTAAAACACATTAGGAAATCAACGAAACGCAACGGAAACCCCAAAACACGTCAAAAACACCACAAAAAAAAAGCGGGATCACCCCCAAAACCGAAAGAAAACCCTAAAAGCCGTTGATCCACCCCAATAGTCCCCCTAAACCTACCTGATGTTCTCCAATACCCACAATTTACCCTTTTCCACCATGATGAACAACAAGAACCCAACAAAAACCAACGGAGACCCCAAAATATGTCAAAAACACCCCAAACAAGAATGGGACCACCCCAAAAACAGAAGAAAACGCTAAAAAAAAAACAGAAGAATTCAACCAAAACCATAGATTCACCACCCAGAAAAACTTAAACTCACCTGATATTCTCCAAAACCCACAATTTACACTTTTCCAACATGATGACCAACAAGAACCCAACAAAACCCAACGGAGACCCCAAAACACATCAAAAACACACCAAAAAAGAACGGGATCACCCCAGAAAAACAGAAAAAAAAAAAAACAAATACCATGAATCCACCCCAAAAGTCCCCCTAAACCTACCTGATGTTCTCCAAAACCCACAATTTACCCTTTTCCACCATGATGCCAACGGAAAACCCAACGAAACCCAACGGAGAACCCAAAACACATCAAAAACACCACAAACAAGAACGGAATCACCCCCAAAACTGGAACAAAATCCCCAAAAAGCACGGATCAAATCCCAAAACCACCCTAAACCTACCTGATGTTCTCCAAAACCCACTATTCAGCCTTTTCCACCAAAATGAACAAGGAAAACACAACGAAACAAAACAGAGACCACAAAACACGTCCAAAACACCCCAAACAAGAACGGAATCACCCCCAAAACTGGAAGAAAATCCCCCAAAAACATAGATCCACCCCAAAAAACACCCTAAACCTACCTGATGTTCTCCAAAACCCACAATTTACACTTTTCCACCATGATGACCACGGAAAACACAACGAAACCCAACGGAGAACCCAAAACACGTCCAAAACACCCCAAACAAGAACAGGATCACCCCCAAAAACGAAAGAAAACCCCAAAAAGCACGGATCCAATCCCAAAACCACTCTAAACCTACCTGATGTTCTCCAAATCCAAATGTCCACTCCCAACCACCATAAAACCCATTAGGAACTCAACGAAACCCAACGGAAACCCCAAAAACACCTCAAAAACACCCCAGAAAAGAACTGGATCAGAAGAAAAAACACCAAACACTATGAATTTCCCCGCAAAACCACCCTAAACTCACCTGATCTTCTTCAAAACCCACAATCCACTCCCATTTACCCTAACGACCAACGAGAATCCAACTAAAACCCAACGGAGACCCCAAAACAAGTCGAAAACACCCCAAACAAGAACAGGATAACCCCTAAAAAAGAAAGAAAACCCCAAAAAACATAGATCCACCCCAAAAACACACTAAACCTACCTGATGTTCTCCAAATCCCAAAGTCCACTCCCAACAAACTTAAAACACATTAGGAAATCAACGAAACGCAACGGAAACCCCAAAACACGTCAAAAACACCACAAAAAAAAGCGGGATCACCCCCAAAACCGAAAGAAAACCCTAAAAGCCGTTGATCCACCCCAAAAGTCCCCCTAAACCTACCTGATGTTCTCCAATACCCACAATTTACCCTTTTCCACCATGATGAACAACAAGAACCCAACAAAAACCAACGGAGACCCCAAAATATGTCAAAAACACCCCAAACAAGAATGGGACCACCCCAAAAACAGAAGAAAACGCTAAAAAAAAACAGAAGAATTCAACCAAAACCATAGATTCACCACCCAGAAAAACTTAAACTCACCTGATATTCTCCAAAACCCACAATTTACACTTTTCCAACATGATGACCAACAAGAACCCAACAAAACCCAACGGAGACCCCAAAACACATCAAAAACACACCAAAAAAGAACGGGATCAACCCAGAAAAACAGAAAAAAAAAAAAAAAATACCATGAATCCACCCCAAAAGTCCCCCTAAACCTACCTGATGTTCTCCAAAACCCACAATTTACCCTTTTCCACCATGAAGCCAACGGAAAACCCAACGAAACCCAACGGAGAACCCAAAACACATCAAAAACACCACAAACAAGAACGGAATCACCCCCAAAACTGGAACAAAATCCCCAAAAAGCACGGATCAAATCCCAAAACCACCCTAAACCTACCTGATGTTCTCCAAAACCCACTATTCAGCCTTTTCCACCAAAATGAACAAGGAAAACACAACGAAACAAAACAGAGACCACAAAACACGTCAAAAACACCCCAAACAAGAACGGAATCACCCCCAAAACTGGAAGAAAATCCCCCAAAAACATAGATCCACCCCAAAAAACACCCTAAACCTACCTGATGTTCTCCAAAACCCACAATTTACACTTTTCCACCATGATGACCACGGAAAACACAACGAAACCCAACGGAGAACCCAAAACACGTCCAAAACACCCCAAACAAGAACAGGATCACCCCCAAAAACGAAAGAAAACCCCAAAAAGCACGGATCCAATCCCAAAACCACTCTAAACCTACCTGATGTTCTCCAAATCCAAATGTCCACTCCCAACCACCATAAAACCCATTAGGAACTCAACGAAACCCAACGGAAACCCCAAAAACACCTCAAAAACACCCCAGAAAAGAACTGGATCAGAAGAAAAAACACCAAACACTATGAATTTCCCCGCAAAACCACCCTAAACTCACCTGATCTTCTTCAAAACCCACAATCCACTCCCATTTACCCTAACGACCAACGAGAATCCAACTAAAACCCAACGGAGACCCCAAAACAAGTCGAAAACACCCCAAACAAGAACAGGATAACCCCTAAAAAAGAAAGAAAACCCCAAAAAACATAGATCCACCCCAAAAACACACTAAACCTACCTGATGTTCTCCAAATCCCAAAGTCCACTCCCAACAAACTTAAAACACATTAGGAAATCAACGAAACGCAACGGAAACCCCAAAACACGTCAAAGACACCACAAAAAAAAGCGGGATCACCCCCAAAACCGAAAGAAAACCCTAAAAGCCGTTGATCCACCCCAATAGTCCCCCTAAACCTACCTGATGTTCTCCAATACCCACAATTTACCCTTTTCCACCATGATGAACAACAAGAACCCAACAAAAACCAACGGAGACCCCAAAATATGTCAAAAACACCCCAAAAAAGAATGGGACCACCCCAAAAACAGAAGAAAACGCTAAAAAAAAAAAAAAAAAACAGAAGAATTCAACCAAAACCATAGATTCACCACCCAGAAAAACTTAAACTCACCTGATATTCTCCAAAACCCACAATTTACACTTTTCCAACATGATGACCAACAAGAACCCAACAAAACCCAACGGAGACCCCAAAACACATCAAAAACACACCAAAAAAGAACGGGATCACCCCAGAAAAACAGAAAAAAAAAAAACAAATACCATGAATCCACCCCAAAAGTCCCCCTAAACCTACCTGATGTTCTCCAAAACCCACAATTTACCCTTTTCCACCATGATGCCAACGGAAAACCCAACGAAACCCAACGGAGAACCCAAAACACATCAAAAACACCACAAACAAGAACCGAATCACCCCCAAAACTGGAACAAAATCCCCAAAAAGCACGGATCAAATCCCAAAACCACCCTAAACCTACCTGATGTTCTCCAAAACCCACTATTCAGCCTTTTCCACCAAAATGAACAAGGAAAACACAACGAAACAAAACAGAGACCACAAAACACGTCCAAAACACCCCAAACAAGAACGGAATCACCCCCAAAACTGGAAGAAAATCCCCCAAAAACATAGATCCACCCCAAAAAACACCCTAAACCTACCTGATGTTCTCCAAAACCCACAATTTACACTTTTCCACCATGATGACCACGGAAAACACAACGAAACCCAACGGAGAACCCAAAACACGTCCAAAACACCCCAAACAAGAACAGGATCACCCCCAAAAACGAAAGAAAACCCCAAAAAGCACGGATCCAATCCCAAAACCACTCTAAACGTACCTGATGTTCTCCAAATCCAAATGTCCACTCCCAACCACCATAAAACCCATTAGGAACTCAACGAAACCCAACGGAAACCCCAAAAACACCTCAAAAACACCCCAGAAAAGAACTGGATCAGAAGAAAAAACACCAAACACTATGAATTTCCCCGCAAAACCACCCTAAACTCACCTGATCTTCTTCAAAACCCACAATCCACTCCCATTTACCCTAACGACCAACGAGAATCCAACTAAAACCCAACGGAGACCCCAAAACAAGTCGAAAACACCCCAAACAAGAACAGGATAACCCCTAAAAAAGAAAGAAAACCCCAAAAAACATAGATCCACCCCAAAAACACACTAAACCTACCTGATGTTCTCCAAATCCCAAAGTCCACTCCCAACAAACTTAAAACACATTAGGAAATCAACGAAACGCAACGGAAACCCCAAAACACGTCAAAAACACCACAAAAAAAAGCGGGATCACCCCCAAAACCGAAAGAAAACCCTAAAAGCCGTTGATCCACCCCAATAGTCCCCCTAAACCTACCTGATGTTCTCCAATACCCACAATTTACCCTTTTCCACCATGATGAACAACAAGAACCCAACAAAAACCAACGGAGACCCCAAAATATGTCAAAAACACCCCAAACAAGAATGGGACCACCCCAAAAACAGAAGAAAACGCTAAAAAAAAAAACAGAAGAATTCAACCAAAACCATAGATTCACCACCCAGAAAAACTTAAACTCACCTGATATTCTCCAAAACCCACAATTTACACTTCTCCAACATGATGACCAACAAGAACCCAACAAAACCCAACGGAGACCCCAAAACACATCAAAAACACACCAAAAAAGAACGGGATCACCCCAGAAAAACAGAAAAAAAAAAAAACAAATACCATGAATCCACCCCAAAAGTCCCCCTAAACCTACCTGATGTTCTCCAAAACCCACAATTTACCCTTTTCCACCATGATGCCAACGGAAAACCCAACGAAACCCAACGGAGAACCCAAAACACATCAAAAACACCACAAACAAGAACCGAATCACCCCCAAAACTGGAACAAAATCCCCAAAAAGCACGGATCAAATCCCAAAACCACCCTAAACCTACCTGATGTTCTCCAAAACCCACTATTCAGCCTTTTCCACCAAAATGAACAAGGAAAACACAACGAAACAAAACAGAGACCACAAAACACGTCAAAAACACCCCAAACAAGAACGGAATCACCCCCAAAACTGGAAGAAAATCCCCCAAAAACATAGATCCACCCCAAAAAACACCCTAAACCTACCTGATGTTCTCCAAAACCCACAATTTACACTTTTCCACCATGATGACCACGGAAAACACAACGAAACCCAACGGAGAACACAAAACACGTCCAAAACACCCCAAACAAGAACAGGATCACCCCCAAAAACGAAAGAAAACCCCAAAAAGCACGGATCCAATCCCAAAACCACTCTAAACCTACCTGATGTTCTCCAATACCCACAATTTACACGTTTTCACCATGATGAACAACAAGAACCCAACAAAAACCAACGGAGACCCCAAAATATGTCAAAAACACCCCAAAAAAGAATGGGACCACCCCAAAAACAGAAGAAAACGCTAAAAAAAAAAAAAAAAAAAAAAAAAAAAACAGAAGAATTCAACCAAAACCATAGATTCACCACCCAGAAAAACTTAAACTCACCTGATATTCTCCAAAACCCACAATTTACACTTTTCCAACATGATGACCAACAAGAACCCAACAAAACCCAACGGAGACCCCAAAACACATCAAAAACACACCCAAAAAGAACGGGATCACCCCAGAAAAACAGAAAAAAAAAAAACAAATACCATGAATCCACCCCAAAAGTCCCCCTAAACCTACCTGATGTTCTCCAAAACCCACAATTTACCCTTTTCCACCATGATGCCAACGGAAAACCCAACGAAACCCAACGGAGAACCCAAAACACATCAAAAACACCACAAACAAGAACCGAATCACCCCCAAAACTGGAACAAAATCCCCAAAAAGCACGGATCAAATCCCAAAACCACCCTAAACCTACCTGATGTTCTCCAAAACCCACTATTCAGCCTTTTCCACCAAAATGAACAAGGAAAACACAACGAAACAAAACAGAGACCACAAAACACGTCAAAAACACCCCAAACAAGAACGGAATCACCCCCAAAACTGGAAGAAAATCCCCCAAAAACATAGATCCACCCCAAAAAACACCCTAAACCTACCTGATGTTCTCCAAAACCCACAATTTACACTTTTCCACCATGATGACCACGGAAAACACAACGAAACCCAACGGAGAACCCAAAACACGTCCAAAACACCCCAAACAAGAACAGGATCACCCCCAAAAACGAAAGAAAACCCCAAAAAGCACGGATCCAATCCCAAAACCACTCTAAACCTACCTGATGTTCTCCAAATCCAAATGTCCACTCCCAACCACCATAAAACCCATTAGGAACTCAACGAAACCCAACGGAAACCCCAAAAACACCTCAAAAACACCCCAGAAAAGAACTGGATCAGAAGAAAAAACACCAAACACTATGAATTTCCCCGCAAAACCACCCTAAACTCACCTGATCTTCTTCAAAACCCACAATCCACTCCCATTTACCCTAACGACCAACGAGAATCCAACTAAAACCCAACGGAGACCCCAAAACAAGTCGAAAACACCCCAAACAAGAACAGGATAACCCCTAAAAAAGAAAGAAAACCCCAAAAAACATAGATCCACCCCAAAAACACACTAAACCTACCTGATGTTCTCCAAATCCCAAAGTCCACTCCCAACAAACTTAAAACACATTAGGAAATCAACGAAACGCAACGGAAACCCCAAAACACGTCAAAAACACCACAAAAAAAAGCGGGATCACCCCCAAAACCGAAAGAAAACCCTAAAAGCCGTTGATCCACCCCAAAAGTCCCCCTAAACCTACCTGATGTTCTCCAATACCCACAATTTACCCTTTTCCACCATGATGAACAACAAGAACCCAACAAAAACCAACGGAGACCCCAAAATATGTCAAAAACACCCCAAACAAGAATGGGACCACCCCAAAAACAGAAGAAAACGCTAAAAAAAACCAGAAGAATTCAACCAAAACCATAGATTCACCACCCAGAAAAACTTAAACTCACCTGATATTCTCCAAAACCCACAATTTACACTTTTCCAACATGATGACCAACAAGAACCCAACAAAACCCAACGGAGACCCCAAAACACATCAAAAACACACCAAAAAAGAACGGGATCAACCCAGAAAAACAGAAAAAAAAAAAAAAAAATACCATGAATCCACCCCAAAAGTCCCCCTAAACCTACCTGATGTTCTCCAAAACCCACAATTTACCCTTTTCCACCATGAAGCCAACGGAAAACCCAACGAAACCCAACGGAGAACCCAAAACACATCAAAACCACCACAAACAAGAACCGAATCACCCCCAAAACTGGAACAAAATCCCCAAAAAGCACGGATCAAATCCCAAAACCACCCTAAACCTACCTGATGTTCTCCAAAACCCACTATTCAGCCTTTTCCACCAAAATGAACAAGGAAAACACAACGAAACAAAACAGAGACCACAAAACACGTCAAAAACACCCCAAACAAGAACGGAATCACCCCCAAAACTGGAAGAAAATCCCCCAAAAACATAGATCCACCCCAAAAAACACCCTAAACCTACCTGATGTTCTCCAAAACCCACAATTTACACTTTTCCACCATGATGACCACGGAAAACACAACGAAACCCAACGGAGAACCCAAAACACGTCCAAAACACCCCAAACAAGAACAGGATCACCCCCAAAAACGAAAGAAAACCCCAAAAAGCACGGATCCAATCCCAAAACCACTCTAAACCTACCTGATGTTCTCCAAATCCAAATGTCCACTCCCAACCACCATAAAACCCATTAGGAACTCAACGAAACCCAACGGAAACCCCAAAAACACCTCAAAAACACCCCAGAAAAGAACTGGATCAGAAGAAAAAACACCAAACACTATGAATTTCCCCGCAAAACCACCCTAAACTCACCTGATCTTCTTCAAAACCCACAATCCACTCCCATTTACCCTAACGACCAACGAGAATCCAACTAAAACCCAACGGAGACCCCAAAACAAGTCGAAAACACCCCAAACAAGAACAGGATAACCCCTAAAAAAGAAAGAAAACCCCAAAAAACATAGATCCACCCCAAAAACACACTAAACCTACCTGATGTTCTCCAAATCCCAAAGTCCACTCCCAACAAACTTAAAACACATTAGGAAATCAACGAAACGCAACGGAAACCCCAAAACACGTCAAAAACACCACAAAAAAAAGCGGGATCACCCCCAAAACCGAAAGAAAACCCTAAAAGCCGTTGATCCACCCCAATAGTCCCCCTAAACCTACCTGATGTTCTCCAATACCCACAATTTACCCTTTTCCACCATGATGAACAACAAGAACCCAACAAAAACCAACGGAGACCCCAAAATATGTCAAAAACACCCCAAACAAGAATGGGACCACCCCAAAAACAGAAGAAAATGCTAAAAAAAAAAACAGAAGAATTCAACCAAAACCATAGATTCACCACCCAGAAAAACTTAAACTCACCTGATATTCTCCAAAACCCACAATTTACACTTTTCCAACATGATGACCAACAAGAACCCAACAAAACCCAACGGAGACCCCAAAACACATCAAAAACACACCAAAAAAGAACGGGATCACCCCAGAAAAACAGAAAAAAAAAAAAACAAATACCATGAATCCACCCCAAAAGTCCCCCTAAACCTACCTGATGTTCTCCAAAACCCACAATTTACCCTTTTCCACCATGATGCCAACGGAAAACCCAACGAAACCCAACGGAGAACCCAAAACACATCAAAAACACCACAAACAAGAACCGAATCACCCCCAAAACTGGAACAAAATCCCCAAAAAGCACGGATCAAATCCCAAAACCACCCTAAACCTACCTGATGTTCTCCAAAACCCACTATTCAGCCTTTTCCACCAAAATGAACAAGGAAAACACAACGAAACAAAACAGAGACCACAAAACACGTCAAAAACACCCCAGACAAGAACGGAATCACCCCCAAAACTGGAAGAAAATCCCCCAAAAACATAGATCCACCCCAAAAAACACCCTAAACCTACCTGATGTTCTCCAAAACCCACAATTTACACTTTTCCACCATGATGACCACGGAAAACACAACGAAACCCAACGGAGAACACAAAACACGTCCAAAACACCCCAAACAAGAACAGGATCACCCCCAAAAACGAAAGAAAACCCCAAAAAGCACGGATCCAATCCCAAAACCACTCTAAACCTACCTGATGTTCTCCAATACCCACAATTTACACGTTTTCACCATGATGAACAACAAGAACCCAACAAAAACCAACGGAGACCCCAAAATATGTCAAAAACACCCCAAAAAAGAATGGGACCACCCCAAAAACAGAAGAAAACGCTAAAAAAAAAAAAAAAAAAAAAAAAAAAAAACAGAAGAATTCAACCAAAACCATAGATTCACCACCCAGAAAAACTTAAACTCACCTGATATTCTCCAAAACCCACAATTTACACTTTTCCAACATGATGACCAACAAGAACCCAACAAAACCCAACGGAGACCCCAAAACACATCAAAAACACACCAAAAAAGAACGGGATCACCCCAGAAAAACAGAAAAAAAAAAAACAAATACCATGAATCCACCCCAAAAGTCCCCCTAAACCTACCTGATGTTCTCCAAAACCCACAATTTACCCTTTTCCACCATGATGCCAACGGAAAACCCAACGAAACCCAACGGAGAACCCAAAACACATCAAAAACACCACAAACAAGAACCGAATCACCCCCAAAACTGGAACAAAATCCCCAAAAAGCACGGATCAAATCCCAAAACCACCCTAAACCTACCTGATGTTCTCCAAAACCCACTATTCAGCCTTTTCCACCAAAATGAACAAGGAAAACACAACGAAACAAAACAGAGACCACAAAACACGTCAAAAACACCCCAAACAAGAACGGAATCACCCCCAAAACTGGAAGAAAATCCCCCAAAAACATAGATCCACCCCAAAAAACACCCTAAACCTACCTGATGTTCTCCAAAACCCACAATTTACACTTTTCCACCATGATGACCACGGAAAACACAACGAAACCCAACGGAGAACCCAAAACACGTCCAAAACACCCCAAACAAGAACAGGATCACCCCCAAAAACGAAAGAAAACCCCAAAAAGCACGGATCCAATCCCAAAACCACTCTAAACCTACCTGATGTTCTCCAAATCCAAATGTCCACTCCCAACCACCATAAAACCCATTAGGAACTCAACGAAACCCAACGGAAACCCCAAAAACACCTCAAAAACACCCCAGAAAAGAACTGGATCAGAAGAAAAAACACCAAACACTATGAATTTCCCCGCAAAACCACCCTAAACTCACCTGATCTTCTTCAAAACCCACAATCCACTCCCATTTACCCTAACGACCAACGAGAATCCAACTAAAACGCAACGGAGACCCCAAAACAAGTCGAAAACACCCCAAACAAGAACAGGATAACCCCTAAAAAAGAAAGAAAACCCCAAAAAACATAGATCCACCCCAAAAACACACTAAACCTACCTGATGTTCTCCAAATCCCAAAGTCCACTCCCAACAAACTTAAAACACATTAGGAAATCAACGAAACGCAACGGAAACCCCAAAACACGTCAAAAACACCACAAAAAAAAGCGGGATCACCCCCAAAACCGAAAGAAAACCCTAAAAGCCGTTGATCCACCCCAAAAGTCCCCCTAAACCTACCTGATGTTCTCCAATACCCACAATTTACCCTTTTCCACCATGATGAACAACAAGAACCCAACAAAAACCAACGGAGACCCCAAAATATGTCAAAAACACCCCAAACAAGAATGGGACCACCCCAAAAACAGAAGAAAACGCTAAAAAAAACCAGAAGAATTCAACCAAAACCATAGATTCACCACCCAGAAAAACTTAAACTCACCTGATATTCTCCAAAACCCACAATTTACACTTTTCCAACATGATGACCAACAAGAACCCAACAAAACCCAACGGAGACCCCAAAACACATCAAAAACACACCCAAAAAGAACGGGATCACCCCAGAAAAACAGAAAAAAAAAAAACAAATACCATGAATCCACCCCAAAAGTCCCCCTAAACCTACCTGATGTTCTCCAAAACCCACAATTTACCCTTTTCCACCATGAAGCCAACGGAAAACCCAACGAAACCCAACGGAGAACCCAAAACACATCAAAACCACCACAAACAAGAACCGAGTCACCCCCAAAACTGGAACAAAATCCCCAAAAAGCACGGATCAAATCCCAAAACCACCCTAAACCTACCTGATGTTCTCCAAAACCCACTATTCAGCCTTTTCCACCAAAATGAACAAGGAAAACACAACGAAACAAAACAGAGACCACAAAACACGTCCAAAACACCCCAAACAAGAACGGAATCACCCCCAAAACTGGAAGAAAATCCCCCAAAAACATAGATCCACCCCAAAAAACACCCTAAACCTACCTGATGTTCTCCAAAACCCACAATTTACACTTTTCCACCATGATGACCACGGAAAACACAACGAAACCCAACGGAGAACCCAAAACACGTCCAAAACACCCCAAACAAGAACAGGATCACCCCCCAAAACGAAAGAAAACCCCAAAAAGCACGGATCCAATCCCAAAACCACTCTAAACCTACCTGATGTTCTCCAAATCCAAATGTCCACTCCCAACCACCATAAAACCCATTAGGAACTCAACGAAACCCAACGGAAACCCCAAAAACACCTCAAAAACACCCCAAAAAAGAACTGGATCAGAAGAAAAAACACCAAACACTATGAATTTCCCCGCAAAACCACCCTAAACTCACCTGATCTTCTTCAAAACCCACAATCCACTCCCATTTACCCTAACGACCAACGAGAATCCAACTAAAACCCAACGGAGACCCCAAAACAAGTCGAAAACACCCCAAACAAGAACAGGATAACCCCTAAAAAAGAAAGAAAACCCCAAAAAACATAGATCCACCCCAAAAACACACTAAACCTACCTGATGTTCTCCAAATCCCAAAGTCCACTCCCAACAAACTTAAAACACATTAGGAAATCAAGGAAACGCAACGGAAACCCCAAAACACGTCAAAAACACCACAAAAAAAAAGCGGGATCACCCCCAAAACTGAAAGAAAACCCTAAAAGCCGTTGATCCACCCCAATAGTCCCCCTAAACCTACCTGATGTTCTCCAATACCCACAATTTACCCTTTTCCACCATGATGAACAACAAGAACCCAACAAAAACCAACGGAGACCCCAAAATATGTCAAAAACACCCCAAAAAAGAATGGGACCACCCCAAAAACAGAAGAAAACGCTAAAAAAAAAAAACAGAAGAATTCAACCAAAACCATAGATTCACCACCCAGAAAAACTTAAACTCACCTGATATTCTCCAAAACCCACAATTTACACTTTTCCAACATGATGACCAACAAGAACCCAACAAAACCCAACGGAGACCCCAAAACACATCAAAAACACACCAAAAAAGAACGGGATCACCCCAGAAAAACAGAAAAAAAAAAAAACAAATACCATGAATCCACCCCAAAAGTCCCCCTAAACCTACCTGATGTTCTCCAAAACCCACAATTTACCCTTTTCCACCATGATGCCAACGGAAAACCCAACGAAACCCAACGGAGAACCCAAAACACATCAAAAACACCACAAACAAGAACCGAATCACCCCCAAAACTGGAACAAAATCCCCAAAAAGCACGGATCAAATCCCAAAACCACCCTAAACCTACCTGATGTTCTCCAAAACCCACTATTCAGCCTTTTCCACCAAAATGAACAAGGAAAACACAACGAAACAAAACAGAGACCACAAAACACGTCCAAAACACCCCAAACAAGAACGGAATCACCCCCAAAACTGGAAGAAAATCCCCCAAAAACATAGATCCACCCCAAAAAACACCCTAAACCTACCTGATGTTCTCCAAAACCCACAATTTACACTTTTCCACCATGATGACCACGGAAAACACAACGAAACCCAACGGAGAACCCAAAACACGTCCAAAACACCCCAAACAAGAACAGGATCACCCCCAAAAACGAAAGAAAACCCCAAAAAGCACGGATCCAATCCCAAAACCACTCTAAACGTACCTGATGTTCTCCAAATCCAAATGTCCACTCCCAACCACCATAAAACCCATTAGGAACTCAACGAAACCCAACGGAAACCCCAAAAACACCTCAAAAACACCCCAGAAAAGAACTGGATCAGAAGAAAAAACACCAAACACTATGAATTTCCCCGCAAAACCACCCTAAACTCACCTGATCTTCTTCAAAACCCACAATCCACTCCCATTTACCCTAACGACCAACGAGAATCCAACTAAAACCCAACGGAGACCCCAAAACAAGTCGAAAACACCCCAAACAAGAACAGGATAACCCCTAAAAAAGAAAGAAAACCCCAAAAAACATAGATCCACCCCAAAAACACACTAAACCTACCTGATGTTCTCCAAATCCCAAAGTCCACTCCCAACAAACTTAAAACACATTAGGAAATCAAGGAAACGCAACGGAAACCCCAAAACACGTCAAAAACACCACAAAAAAAAGCGGGATCACCCCCAAAACCGAAAGAAAACCCTAAAAGCCGTTGATCCACCCCAATAGTCCCCCTAAACCTACCTGATGTTCTCCAATACCCACAATTTACCCTTTTCCACCATGATGAACAACAAGAACCCAACAAAAACCAACGGAGACCCCAAAATATGTCAAAAACACCCCAAAAAAGAATGGGACCACCCCAAAAACAGAAGAAAACGCTAAAAAAAAAAAAAAAAAAAACCAGAAGAATTCAACCAAAACCATAGATTCACCACCCAGAAAAACTTAAACTCACCTGATATTCTCCAAAACCCACAATTTACACTTTTCCAACATGATGACCAACAAGAACCCAACAAAACCCAACGGAGACCCCAAAACACATCAAAAACACACCAAAAAAGAACGGGATCACCCCAGAAAAACAGAAAAAAAAAACAAATACCAGGAATCCACCCCAAAAGTCCCCCTAAACCTACCTGATGTTCTCCAAAACCCACAATTTACCCTTTTCCACAATGATGCCAACGGAAAACCCAACAAAACCCAACGGAGACCCCAAAACACATCAAAAACACACCAAAAAAGAACGGGTTCACCCCAGAAAAACAGAAAAAAAAAAAAACAAATACCATGAATCCACCCCAAAAGTCCCCCTAAACCTACCTGATGTTCTCCAAAACCCACAATTTACCCTTTTCCACCATGATGACAACGGAAAACCCAACGAAACCCAACGGAGAACCCAAAACACATCAAAAACACCACAAACAAGAACCGAATCACCCCCAAAACTGGAACAAAATCCCCAAAAAGCACGGATCAAATCCCAAAACCACCCTAAACCTACCTGATGTTCTCCAAAACCCACTATTCAGCCTTTTCCACCAAAATGAACAAGGAAAACACAACGAAACAAAACAGAGACCACAAAACACGTCAAAAACACCCCAGACAAGAACGGAATCACCCCCAAAACTGGAAGAAAATCCCCCAAAAACATAGATCCACCCCAAAAAGACAGTAAACCTACCTGATGTTCTCCAAAACCCGCAATTTACACTTTTCCAACATGATGACCAACAAGAACCCAGCAAAACCCAACAGAGACCCAAAAACACGTCAAAAACACCCCAAAAATGAATTCGATCACCCCCCCCAAAAAAACAGAAGAAAACCCCAAATACCATGAATCCACCCCAAAAGTCCCCCTAAACCTACCTGATGTTCTCCAAAACCCACAATTTACACTTTTCCACCATGATGACCACGGAAAACACAACGAAACCCAACGGAGAACCCAAAACATGTCCAAAACACCCCAAAAAAGAATTGGATCACCCCAAAACTGGAACAAAATCCTCCAAAACCATAGATCCACCCAAAAAACACCCTAAATCTACCTGATGTTCTCCAAAACCCACAATTTAAACTTT
Source organism: Aythya ferina (assembly GCF_964211825.1). Taxonomy (NCBI): domain Eukaryota; kingdom Metazoa; phylum Chordata; class Aves; order Anseriformes; family Anatidae; genus Aythya; species Aythya ferina. The sequence goes on from NC_140300.1 coordinate 77,994,304, forward strand.
TCCACCATGATGACCACGAAAAACTCAATGAAACCCAACGGAGACCCCAAAACACGTCAAAAACATGACAAAAACAACTGGATCACTAGAAAAACAACAGAAGAAAACCCTAAAAACCATGAATCTGCCCCAGAAGTCCTCATAAACCTACCTGATGTTCTCCAAAAGCCACAATTAACACTTTTCCACCATGATGACCACGGAAAACCCAACGAAACCCAACGGAGAACCCAAAACACGTCCAAAACACCCCAAACAAGAACAGGATCACCCCCCAAAACGAAAGAAAACCCCAAAAAGCACGGATCCAATCCCAAAACCACTCTAAACGTACCTGATGTTCTCCAAATCCAAATGTCCACTCCCAACCACCATAAAACCCATTAGGAACTCAACGAAACCCAACGGAAACCCCAAAAACACCTCAAAAACACCCCAAAAAAGAACTGGATCAGAAGAAAAAACACCAAACACTATGAATTTCCCCGCAAAACCACCCTAAACTCACCTGATCTTCTTCAAAACCCACAATCCACTCCCATTTACCCTAACGACCAACGAGAATCCAACTAAAACCCAACGGAGACCCCAAAACAAGTCGAAAACACCCCAAACAAGAACAGGATAACCCCTAAAAAAGAAAGAAAACCCCAAAAAACATAGATCCACCCCAAAAACACACTAAACCTACCTGATGTTCTCCAAATCCCAAAGTCCACTCCCAACAAACTTAAAACACATTAGGAAATCAAGGAAACGCAACGGAAACCCCAAAACACGTCAAAGACACCACAAAAAAAAGCGGGATCACCCCCAAAACCGAAAGAAAACCCTAAAAGCCGTTGATCCACCCCAATAGTCCCCCTAAACCTACCTGATGTTCTCCAATACCCACAATTTACGCTTTTCCACCATGATGAACAACAAGAACCCAACAAAAACCAACGGAGACCCCAAAATATGTCAAAAACACCCCAAAAAAGAATGGGACCACCCCAAAAACAGAAGAAAACGCTAAAAAAAAAAAAAACAGAAGAATTCAACCAAAACCATAGATTCACCACCCAGAAAAACTTAAACTCACCTGATATTCTCCAAAACCCAAAATTTACACTTTTCCAACATGATGACCAACAAGAACCCAACAAAACCCAACGGAGACCCCAAAACACATCAAAAACACACCAAAAAAGAACGGGATCACCCCAGAAAAACAGAAAAAAAAAAAACAAATACCATGAATCCACCCCAAAAGTCCCCCTAAACCTACCTGATGTTCTCCAAAACCCACAATTTACCCTTTTCCACCATGATGCCAACGGAAAACCCAACGAAACCCAACGGAGAACCCAAAACACATCAAAAACACCACAAACAAGAACCGAATCACCCCCAAAACTGGAACAAAATCCCCAAAAAGCACGGATCAAATCCCAAAACCACCCTAAACCTACCTGATGTTCTCCAAAACCCACTATTCAGCCTTTTCCACCAAAATGAACAAGGAAAACACAACGAAACAAAACAGAGACCACAAAACACGTCCAAAACACCCCAAACAAGAACGGAATCACCCCCAAAACTGGAAGAAAATCCCCCAAAAACATAGATCCACCCCAAAAAACACCCTAAACCTACCTGATGTTCTCCAAAACCCACAATTTACACTTTTCCACCATGATGACCACGGAAAACACAACGAAACCCAACGGAGAACCCAAAACACGTCCAAAACACCCCAAACAAGAACAGGATCACCCCCAAAAACGAAAGAAAACCCCAAAAAGCACGGATCCAATCCCAAAACCACTCTAAACGTACCTGATGTTCTCCAAATCCAAATGTCCACTCCCAACCACCATAAAACCCATTAGGAACTCAACGAAACCCAACGGAAACCCCAAAAACACCTCAAAAACACCCCAGAAAAGAACTGGATCAGAAGAAAAAACACCAAACACTATGAATTTCCCCGCAAAACCACCCTAAACTCACCTGATCTTCTTCAAAACCCACAATCCACTCCCATTTACCCTAACGACCAACGAGAATCCAACTAAAACCCAACGGAGACCCCAAAACAAGTCGAAAACACCCCAAACAAGAACAGGATAACCCCTAAAAAAGAAAGAAAACCCCAAAAAACATAGATCCACCCCAAAAACACACTAAACCTACCTGATGTTCTCCAAATCCCAAAGTCCACTCCCAACAAACTTAAAACACATTAGGAAATCAAGGAAACGCAACGGAAACCCCAAAACACGTCAAAGACACCACAAAAAAAAGCGGGATCACCCCCAAAACCGAAAGAAAACCCTAAAAGCCGTTGATCCACCCCAATAGTCCCCCTAAACCTACCTGATGTTCTCCAATACCCACAATTTACGCTTTTCCACCATGATGAACAACAAGAACCCAACAAAAACCAACGGAGACCCCAAAATATGTCAAAAACACCCCAAAAAAGAATGGGACCACCCCAAAAACAGAAGAAAACGCTAAAAAAAAAAAAAAAAAAAACAGAAGAATTCAACCAAAACCATAGATTCACCACCCAGAAAAACTTAAACTCACCTGATATTCTCCAAAACCCACAATTTACACTTTTCCAACATGATGACCAACAAGAACCCAACAAAACCCAACGGAGACCCCAAAACACATCAAAAACACACCAAAAAAGAACGGGATCACCCCAGAAAAACAGAAAAAAAAAAAACAAATACCATGAATCCACCCCAAAAGTCCCCCTAAACCTACCTGATGTTCTCCAAAACCCACAATTTACCCTTTTCCACCATGATGCCAACGGAAAACCCAACGAAACCCAACGGAGAACCCAAAACACATCAAAAACACCACAAACAAGAACCGAATCACCCCCAAAACTGGAACAAAATCCCCAAAAAGCACGGATCAAATCCCAAAACCACCCTAAACCTACCTGATGTTCTCCAAAACCCACTATTCAGCCTTTTCCACCAAAATGAACAAGGAAAACACAACGAAACAAAACAGAGACCACAAAACACGTCCAAAACACCCCAAACAAGAACGGAATCACCCCCAAAACTGGAAGAAAATCCCCCAAAAACATAGATCCACCCCAAAAAACACCCTAAACCTACCTGATGTTCTCCAAAACCCACAATTTACACTTTTCCACCATGATGACCACGGAAAACACAACGAAACCCAACGGAGAACCCAAAACACGTCCAAAACACCCCAAACAAGAACAGGATCACCCCCAAAAACGAAAGAAAACCCCAAAAAGCACGGATCCAATCCCAAAACCACTCTAAACGTACCTGATGTTCTCCAAATCCAAATGTCCACTCCCAACCACCATAAAACCCATTAGGAACTCAACGAAACCCAACGGAAACCCCAAAAACACCTCAAAAACACCCCAGAAAAGAACTGGATCAGAAGAAAAAACACCAAACACTATGAATTTCCCCGCAAAACCACCCTAAACTCACCTGATCTTCTTCAAAACCCACAATCCACTCCCATTTACCCTAACGACCAACGAGAATCCAACTAAAACCCAACGGAGACCCCAAAACAAGTCGAAAACACCCCAAACAAGAACAGGATAACCCCTAAAAAAGAAAGAAAACCCCAAAAAACATAGATCCACCCCAAAAACACACTAAACCTACCTGATGTTCTCCAAATCCCAAAGTCCACTCCCAACAAACTTAAAACACATTAGGAAATCAACGAAACGCAACGGAAACCCCAAAACACGTCAAAAACACCACAAAAAAAAGCGGGATCACCCCCAAAACCGAAAGAAAACCCTAAAAGCCGTTGATCCACCCCAAAAGTCCCCCTAAACCTACCTGATGTTCTCCAATACCCACAATTTACCCTTTTCCACCATGATGAACAACAAGAACCCAACAAAAACCAACGGAGACCCCAAAATATGTCAAAAACACCCCAAACAAGAATGGGACCACCCCAAAAACAGAAGAAAACGCTAAAAAAAAAACAGAAGAATTCAACCAAAACCATAGATTCACCACCCAGAAAAACTTAAACTCACCTGATATTCTCCAAAACCCACAATTTACACTTTTCCAACATGATGACCAACAAGAACCCAACAAAACCCAACGGAGACCCCAAAACACATCAAAAACACACCAAAAAAGAACGGGATCACCCCAGAAAAACAGAAAAAAAAAAAAACAAATACCATGAATCCACCCCAAAAGTCCCCCTAAACCTACCTGATGTTCTCCAAAACCCACAATTTACCCTTTTCCACCATGATGCCAACGGAAAACCCAACGAAACCCAACGGAGAACCCAAAACACATCAAAAACACCACAAACAAGAACCGAATCACCCCCAAAACTGGAACAAAATCCCCAAAAAGCACGGATCAAATCCCAAAACCACCCTAAACCTACCTGATGTTCTCCAAAACCCACTATTCAGCCTTTTCCACCAAAATGAACAAGGAAAACACAACGAAACAAAACAGAGACCACAAAACACGTCAAAAACACCCCAAACAAGAACGGAATCACCCCCAAAACTGGAAGAAAATCCCCCAAAAACATAGATCCACCCCAAAAAACACCCTAAACCTACCTGATGTTCTCCAAAACCCACAATTTACACTTTTCCACCATGATGACCACGGAAAACACAACGAAACCCAACGGAGAACACAAAACACGTCCAAAACACCCCAAACAAGAACAGGATCACCCCCAAAAACGAAAGAAAACCCCAAAAAGCACGGATCCAATCCCAAAACCACTCTAAACCTACCTGATGTTCTCCAATACCCACAATTTACACGTTTTCACCATGATGAACAACAAGAACCCAACAAAAACCAACGGAGACCCCAAAATATGTCAAAAACACCCCAAAAAAGAATGGGACCACCCCAAAAACAGAAGAAAACGCTAAAAAAAAAAAAAAAAAAAAAAAAAAAACAGAAGAATTCAACCAAAACCATAGATTCACCACCCAGAAAAACTTAAACTCACCTGATATTCTCCAAAACCCACAATTTACACTTTTCCAACATGATGACCAACAAGAACCCAACAAAACCCAACGGAGACCCCAAAACACATCAAAAACACACCCAAAAAGAACGGGATCACCCCAGAAAAACAGAAAAAAAAAAAACAAATACCATGAATCCACCCCAAAAGTCCCCCTAAACCTACCTGATGTTCTCCAAAACCCACAATTTACCCTTTTCCACCATGATGACAACGGAAAACCCAACGAAACCCAACGGAGAACCCAAAACACATCAAAAACACCACAAACAAGAACCGAATCACCCCCAAAACTGGAACAAAATCCCCAAAAAGCACGGATCAAATCCCAAAACCACCCTAAACCTACCTGATGTTCTCCAAAACCCACTATTCAGCCTTTTCCACCAAAATGAACAAGGAAAACACAACGAAACAAAACAGAGACCACAAAACACGTCCAACACACCCCAAACAAGAACGGAATCACCCCCAAAACTGGAAGAAAATCCCCCCAAAACATAGATCCACCCCAAAAAACACCCTAAACCTACCTGATGTTCTCCAAAACCCACAATTTACACTTTTCCACCATGATGACCACGGAAAACACAACGAAACCCAACGGAGAACCCAAAACACGTCCAAAACACCCCAAACAAGAACAGGATCACCCCCAAAAACGAAAGAAAACCCCAAAAAGCACGGATCCAATCCCAAAACCACTCTAAACGTACCTGATGTTCTCCAAATCCAAATGTCCACTCCCAACCACCATAAAACCCATTAGGAACTCAACGAAACCCAACGGAAACCCCAAAAACACCTCAAAAACACCCCAGAAAAGAACTGGATCAGAAGAAAAAACACCAAACACTATGAATTTCCCCGCAAAACCACCCTAAACTCACCTGATCTTCTTCAAAACCCACAATCCACTCCCATTTACCCTAACGACCAACGAGAATCCAACTAAAACGCAACGGAGACCCCAAAACAAGTCGAAAACACCCCAAACAAGAACAGGATAACCCCTAAAAAAGAAAGAAAACCCCAAAAAACATAGATCCACCCCAAAAACACACTAAACCTACCTGATGTTCTCCAAATCCCAAAGTCCACTCCCAACAAACTTAAAACACATTAGGAAATCAACGAAACGCAACGGAAACCCCAAAACACGTCAAAAACACCACAAAAAAAAGCGGGATCACCCCCAAAACCGAAAGAAAACCCTAAAAGCCGTTGATCCACCCCAAAAGTCCCCCTAAACCTACCTGATGTTCTCCAATACCCACAATTTACCCTTTTCCACCATGATGAACAACAAGAACCCAACAAAAACCAACGGAGACCCCAAAATATGTCAAAAACACCCCAAACAAGAATGGGACCACCCCAAAAACAGAAGAAAACGCTAAAAAAAAACAGAAGAATTCAACCAAAACCATAGATTCACCACCCAGAAAAACTTAAACTCACCTGATATTCTCCAAAACCCACAATTTACACTTTTCCAACATGATGACCAACAAGAACCCAACAAAACCCAACGGAGACCCCAAAACACATCAAAAACACACCAAAAAAGAACGGGATCAACCCAGAAAAACAGAAAAAAAAAAAAAAAATACCATGAATCCACCCCAAAAGTCCCCCTAAACCTACCTGATGTTCTCCAAAACCCACAATTTACCCTTTTCCACCATGAAGCCAACGGAAAACCCAACGAAACCCAACGGAGAACCCAAAACACATCAAAAACACCACAAACAAGAACCGAATCACCCCCAAAACTGGAACAAAATCCCCAAAAAGCACGGATCAAATCCCAAAACCACCCTAAACCTACCTGATGTTCTCCAAAACCCACTATTCAGCCTTTTCCACCAAAATGAACAAGGAAAACACAACGAAACAAAACAGAGACCACAAAACACGTCCAAAACACCCCAAACAAGAACGGAATCACCCCCAAAACTGGAAGAAAATCCCCCAAAAACATAGATCCACCCCAAAAAACACCCTAAACCTACCTGATGTTCTCCAAAACCCACAATTTACACTTTTCCACCATGATGACCACGGAAAACACAACGAAACCCAACGGAGAACCCAAAACACGTCCAAAACACCCCAAACAAGAACAGGATCACCCCCAAAAACGAAAGAAAACCCCAAAAAGCACGGATCCAATCCCAAAACCACTCTAAACCTACCTGATGTTCTCCAAATCCAAATGTCCACTCCCAACCACCATAAAACCCATTAGGAACTCAACGAAACCCAACGGAAACCCCAAAAACACCTCAAAAACACCCCAGAAAAGAACTGGATCAGAAGAAAAAACACCAAACACTATGAATTTCCCCGCAAAACCACCCTAAACTCACCTGATCTTCTTCAAAACCCACAATCCACTCCCATTTACCCTAACGACCAACGAGAATCCAACTAAAACCCAACGGAGACCCCAAAACAAGTCGAAAACACCCCAAACAAGAACAGGATAACCCCTAAAAAAGAAAGAAAACCCCAAAAAACATAGATCCACCCCAAAAACACACTAAACCTACCTGATGTTCTCCAAATCCCAAAGTCCACTCCCAACAAACTTAAAACACATTAGGAAATCAACGAAACGCAACGGAAACCCCAAAACACGTCAAAAACACCACAAAAAAAAGCGGGATCACCCCCAAAACCGAAAGAAAACCCTAAAAGCCGTTGATCCACCCCAAAAGTCCCCCTAAACCTACCTGATGTTCTCCAATACCCACAATTTACCCTTTTCCACCATGATGAACAACAAGAACCCAACAAAAACCAACGGAGACCCCAAAATATGTCAAAAACACCCCAAACAAGAATGGGACCACCCCAAAAACAGAAGAAAACGCTAAAAAAAACCAGAAGAATTCAACCAAAACCATAGATTCACCACCCAGAAAAACTTAAACTCACCTGATATTCTCCAAAACCCACAATTTACACTTTTCCAACATGATGACCAACAAGAACCCAACAAAACCCAACGGAGACCCCAAAACACATCAAAAACACACCAAAAAAGAACGGGATCAACCCAGAAAAACAGAAAAAAAAAAAAAAAAATACCATGAATCCACCCCAAAAGTCCCCCTAAACCTACCTGATGTTCTCCAAAACCCACAATTTACCCTTTTCCACCATGAAGCCAACGGAAAACCCAACGAAACCCAACGGAGAACCCAAAACACATCAAAAACACCACAAACAAGAACCGAATCACCCCCAAAACTGGAACAAAATCCCCAAAAAGCACGGATCAAATCCCAAAACCACCCTAAACCTACCTGATGTTCTCCAAAACCCACTATTCAGCCTTTTCCACCAAAATGAACAAGGAAAACACAACGAAACAAAACAGAGACCACAAAACACGTCCAAAACACCCCAAACAAGAACGGAATCACCCCCAAAACTGGAAGAAAATCCCCCAAAAACATAGATCCACCCCAAAAAACACCCTAAACCTACCTGATGTTCTCCAAAACCCACAATTTACACTTTTCCACCATGATGACCACGGAAAACACAACGAAACCCAACGGAGAACCCAAAACACGTCCAAAACACCCCAAACAAGAACAGGATCACCCCCAAAAACGAAAGAAAACCCCAAAAAGCACGGATCCAATCCCAAAACCACTCTAAACCTACCTGATGTTCTCCAAATCCAAATGTCCACTCCCAACCACCATAAAACCCATTAGGAACTCAACGAAACCCAACGGAAACCCCAAAAACACCTCAAAAACACCCCAGAAAAGAACTGGATCAGAAGAAAAAACACCAAACACTATGAATTTCCCCGCAAAACCACCCTAAACTCACCTGATCTTCTTCAAAACCCACAATCCACTCCCATTTACCCTAACGACCAAGGAGAATCCAACTAAAACCCAACGGAGACCCCAAAACAAGTCGAAAACACCCCAAACAAGAACAGGATAACCCCTAAAAAAGAAAGAAAACCCCAAAAAACATAGATCCACCCCAAAAACACACTAAACCTACCTGATGTTCTCCAAATCCCAAAGTCCACTCCCAACAAACTTAAAACACATTAGGAAATCAACGAAACGCAACGGAAACCCCAAAACACGTCAAAAACACCACAAAAAAAAGCGGGATCACCCCCAAAACCGAAAGAAAACCCTAAAAGCCGTTGATCCACCCCAAAAGTCCCCCTAAACCTACCTGATGTTCTCCAATACCCACAATTTACCCTTTTCCACCATGATGAACAACAAGAACCCAACAAAAACCAACGGAGACCCCAAAATATGTCAAAAACACCCCAAAAAAGAATGGGACCACCCCAAAAACAGAAGAAAACGCTAAAAAAAACCAGAAGAATTCAACCAAAACCATAGATTCACCACCCAGAAAAACTTAAACTCACCTGATATTCTCCAAAACCCACAATTTACACTTTTCCAACATGATGACCAACAAGAACCCAACAAAACCCAACGGAGACCCCAAAACACATCAAAAACACACCAAAAAAGAACGGGATCAACCCAGAAAAACAGAAAAAAAAAAAAAAAAATACCATGAATCCACCCCAAAAGTCCCCCTAAACCTACCTGATGTTCTCCAAAACCCACAATTTACCCTTTTCCACCATGAAGCCAACGGAAAACCCAACGAAACCCAACGGAGAACCCAAAACACATCAAAAACACCACAAACAAGAACCGAATCACCCCCAAAACTGGAACAAAATCCCCAAAAAGCACGGATCAAATCCCAAAACCACCCTAAACCTACCTGATGTTCTCCAAAACCCACTATTCAGCCTTTTCCACCAAAATGAACAAGGAAAACACAACGAAACAAAACAGAGACCACAAAACACGTCAAAAACACCCCAAACAAGAACGGAATCACCCCCAAAACTGGAAGAAAATCCCCCAAAAACATAGATCCACCCCAAAAAACACCCTAAACCTACCTGATGTTCTCCAAAACCCACAATTTACACTTTTCCACCATGATGACCACGGAAAACACAACGAAACCCAACGGAGAACCCAAAACACGTCCAAAACACCCCAAACAAGAACAGGATCACCCCCAAAAACGAAAGAAAACCCCAAAAAGCACGGATCCAATCCCAAAACCACTCTAAACGTACCTGATGTTCTCCAAATCCAAATGTCCACTCCCAACCACCATAAAACCCATTAGGAACTCAACGAAACCCAACGGAAACCCCAAAAACACCTCAAAAACACCCCAGAAAAGAACTGGATCAGAAGAAAAAACACCAAACACTATGAATTTCCCCGCAAAACCACCCTAAACTCACCTGATCTTCTTCAAAACCCACAATCCACTCCCATTTACCCTAACGACCAACGAGAATCCAACTAAAACCCAACGGAGACCCCAAAACAAGTCGAAAACACCCCAAACAAGAACAGGATAACCCCTAAAAAAGAAAGAAAACCCCAAAAAACATAGATCCACCCCAAAAACACACTAAACCTACCTGATGTTCTCCAAATCCCAAAGTCCACTCCCAACAAACTTAAAACACATTAGGAAATCAACGAAACGCAACGGAAACCCCAAAACACGTCAAAAACACCACAAAAAAAAGCGGGATCACCCCCAAAACCGAAAGAAAACCCTAAAAGCCGTTGATCCACCCCAAAAGTCCCCCTAAACCTACCTGATGTTCTCCAATACCCACAATTTACCCTTTTCCACCATGATGAACAACAAGAACCCAACAAAAACCAACGGAGACCCCAAAATATGTCAAAAACACCCCAAAAAAGAATGGGACCACCCCAAAAACAGAAGAAAACGCTAAAAAAAAAAACAGAAGAATTCAACCAAAACCATAGATTCACCACCCAGAAAAACTTAAACTCACCTGATATTCTCCAAAACCCACAATTTACACTTTTCCAACATGATGACCAACAAGAACCCAACAAAACCCAACGGAGACCCCAAAACACATCAAAAACACACCCAAAAAGAACGGGATCACCCCAGAAAAACAGAAAAAAAAAAAACAAATACCATGAATCCACCCCAAAAGTCCCCCTAAACCTACCTGATGTTCTCCAAAACCCACAATTTACCCTTTTCCACCATGATGCCAACGGAAAACCCAACGAAACCCAACGGAGAACCCAAAACACATCAAAAACACCACAAACAAGAACCGAATCACCCCCAAAACTGGAACAAAATCCCCAAAAAGCACGGATCAAATCCCAAAACCACCCTAAACCTACCTGATGTTCTCCAAAACCCACTATTCAGCCTTTTCCACCAAAATGAACAAGGAAAACACAACGAAACAAAACAGAGACCACAAAACACGTCCAAAACACCCCAAACAAGAACGGAATCACCCCCAAAACTGGAAGAAAATCCCCCAAAAACATAGATCCACCCCAAAAAACACCCTAAACCTACCTGATGTTCTCCAAAACCCACAATTTACACTTTTCCACCATGATGACCACGGAAAACACAACGAAACCCAACGGAGAACCCAAAACACGTCCAAAACACCCCAAACAAGAACAGGATCACCCCCAAAAACGAAAGAAAACCCCAAAAAGCACGGATCCAATCCCAAAACCACTCTAAACGTACCTGATGTTCTCCAAATCCAAATGTCCACTCCCAACCACCATAAAACCCATTAGGAACTCAACGAAACCCAACGGAAACCCCAAAAACACCTCAAAAACACCCCAGAAAAGAACTGGATCAGAAGAAAAAACACCAAACACTATGAATTTCCCCGCAAAACCACCCTAAACTCACCTGATCTTCTTCAAAACCCACAATCCACTCCCATTTACCCTAACGACCAACGAGAATCCAACTAAAACCCAACGGAGACCCCAAAACAAGTCGAAAACACCCCAAACAAGAACAGGATAACCCCTAAAAAAGAAAGAAAACCCCAAAAAACATAGATCCACCCCAAAAACACACTAAACCTACCTGATGTTCTCCAAATCCCAAAGTCCACTCCCAACAAACTTAAAACACATTAGGAAATCAACGAAACGCAACGGAAACCCCAAAACACGTCAAAAACACCACAAAAAAAAAGCGGGATCACCCCCAAAACCGAAAGAAAACCCTAAAAGCCGTTGATCCACCCCAAAAGTCCCCCTAAACCTACCTGATGTTCTCCAAAACCCACAATTTACCCTTTTCCACCATGATGCCAACGGAAAACCCAACGAAACCCAACGGAGAACCCAAAACACATCAAAAACACCACAAACAAGAACCGAATCACCCCCAAAACTGGAACAAAATCCCCAAAAAGCACGGATCAAATCCCAAAACCACCCTAAACCTACCTGATGTTCTCCAAAACCCACTATTCAGCCTTTTCCACCAAAATGAACAAGGAAAACACAACGAAACAAAACAGAGACCACAAAACACGTCCAAAACACCCCAAACAAGAACGGAATCACCCCCAAAACTGGAAGAAAATCCCCCAAAAACATAGATCCACCCCAAAAAACACCCTAAACCTACCTGATGTTCTCCAAAACCCACAATTTACACTTTTCCAGCATGATGACCACGGAAAACACAACGAAACCCAACGGAGAACCCAAAACACGTCCAAAACACCCCAAACAAGAACAGGATCACCCCCAAAAACGAAAGAAAACCCCAAAAAGCACGGATCCAATCCCAAAACCACTCTAAACCTACCTGATGTTCTCCAAATCCAAATGTCCACTCCCAACCACCATAAAACCCATTAGGAACTCAACGAAACCCAACGGAAACCCCAAAAACACCTCAAAAACACCCCAGAAAAGAACTGGATCAGAAGAAAAAACACCAAACACTATGAATTTCCCCGCAAAACCACCCTAAACTCACCTGATCTTCTTCAAAACCCACAATCCACTCCCATTTACCCTAACGACCAACGAGAATCCAACTAAAACCCAACGGAGACCCCAAAACAAGTCGAAAACACCCCAAACAAGAACAGGATAACCCCTAAAAAAGAAAGAAAACCCCAAAAAACATAGATCCACCCCAAAAACACACTAAACCTACCTGATGTTCTCCAAATCCCAAAGTCCACTCCCAACAAACTTAAAACACATTAGGAAATCAAGGAAACGCAACGGAAACCCCAAAACACGTCAAAAACACCACAAAAAAAAAGCGGGATCACCCCCAAAACTGAAAGAAAACCCTAAAAGCCGTTGATCCACCCCAATAGTCCCCCTAAACCTACCTGATGTTCTCCAATACCCACAATTTACCCTTTTCCACCATGATGAACAACAAGAACCCAACAAAAACCAACGGAGACCCCAAAATATGTCAAAAACACCCCAAAAAAGAATGGGACCACCCCAAAAACAGAAGAAAACGCTAAAAAAAAAAAAAAAAAAAAAAACAGAAGAATTCAACCAAAACCATAGATTCACCACCCAGAAAAACTTAAACTCACCTGATATTCTCCAAAACCCACAATTTACACTTTTCCAACATGATGACCAACAAGAACCCAACAAAACCCAACGGAGACCCCAAAACACATCAAAAACACACCCAAAAAGAACGGGATCACCCCAGAAAAACAGAAAAAAAAAAAACAAATACCATGAATCCACCCCAAAAGTCCCCCTAAACCTACCTGATGTTCTCCAAAACCCACAATTTACCCTTTTCCACCATGATGCCAACGGAAAACCCAACGAAACCCAACGGAGAACCCAAAACACATCAAAAACACCACAAACAAGAACCGAATCACCCCCAAAACTGGAACAAAATCCCCAAAAAGCACGGATCAAATCCCAAAACCACCCTAAACCTACCTGATGTTCTCCAAAACCCACTATTCAGCCTTTTCCACCAAAATGAACAAGGAAAACACAACGAAACAAAACAGAGACCACAAAACACGTCAAAAACACCCCAAACAAGAACGGAATCACCCCCAAAACTGGAAGAAAATCCCCCAAAAACATAGATCCACCCCAAAAAACACCCTAAACCTACCTGATGTTCTCCAAAACCCACAATTTACACTTTTCCACCATGATGACCACGGAAAACACAACGAAACCCAACGGAGAACCCAAAACACGTCCAAAACACCCCAAACAAGAACAGGATCACCCCCAAAAACGAAAGAAAACCCCAAAAAGCACGGATCCAATCCCAAAACCACTCTAAACCTACCTGATGTTCTCCAAATCCAAATGTCCACTCCCAACCACCATAAAACCCATTAGGAACTCAACGAAACCCAACGGAAACCCCAAAAACACCTCAAAAACACCCCAGAAAAGAACTGGATCAGAAGAAAAAACACCAAACACTATGAATTTCCCCGCAAAACCACCCTAAACTCACCTGATCTTCTTCAAAACCCACAATCCACTCCCATTTACCCTAACGACCAACGAGAATCCAACTAAAACCCAACGGAGACCCCAAAACAAGTCGAAAACACCCCAAACAAGAACAGGATAACCCCTAAAAAAGAAAGAAAACCCCAAAAAACATAGATCCACCCCAAAAACACACTAAACCTACCTGATGTTCTCCAAATCCCAAAGTCCACTCCCAACAAACTTAAAACACATTAGGAAATCAACGAAACGCAACGGAAACCCCAAAACACGTCAAAAACACCACAAAAAAAAGCGGGATCACCCCCAAAACCGAAAGAAAACCCTAAAAGCCGTTGATCCACCCCAAAAGTCCCCCTAAACCTACCTGATGTTCTCCAATACCCACAATTTACCCTTTTCCACCATGATGAACAACAAGAACCCAACAAAAACCAACGGAGACCCCAAAATATGTCAAAAACACCCCAAAAAAGAATGGGACCACCCCAAAAACAGAAGAAAACGCTAAAAAAAAAAACAGAAGAATTCAACCAAAACCATAGATTCACCACCCAGAAAAACTTAAACTCACCTGATATTCTCCAAAACCCACAATTTACACTTTTCCAACATGATGACCAACAAGAACCCAACAAAACCCAACGGAGACCCCAAAACACATCAAAAACACACCCAAAAAGAACGGGATCACCCCAGAAAAACAGAAAAAAAAAAAACAAATACCATGAATCCACCCCAAAAGTCCCCCTAAACCTACCTGATGTTCTCCAAAACCCACAATTTACCCTTTTCCACCATGATGCCAACGGAAAACCCAACGAAACCCAACGGAGAACCCAAAACACATCAAAAACACCACAAACAAGAACGGAATCACCCCCAAAACTGGAACAAAATCCCCAAAAAGCACGGATCAAATCCCAAAACCACCCTAAACCTACCTGATGTTCTCCAAAACCCACTATTCAGCCTTTTCCACCAAAATGAACAAGGAAAACACAACGAAACAAAACAGAGACCACAAAACACGTCCAAAACACCCCAAACAAGAACGGAATCACCCCCAAAACTGGAAGAAAATCCCCCAAAAACATAGATCCACCCCAAAAAACACCCTAAACCTACCTGATGTTCTCCAAAACCCACAATTTACACTTTTCCACCATGATGACCACGGAAAACACAACGAAACCCAACGGAGAACCCAAAACACGTCCAAAACACCCCAAACAAGAACAGGATCACCCCCAAAAACGAAAGAAAACCCCAAAAAGCACGGATCCAATCCCAAAACCACTCTAAACCTACCTGATGTTCTCCAAATCCAAATGTCCACTCCCAACCACCATAAAACCCATTAGGAACTCAACGAAACCCAACGGAAACCCCAAAAACACCTCAAAAACACCCCAGAAAAGAACTGGATCAGAAGAAAAAACACCAAACACTATGAATTTCCCCGCAAAACCACCCTAAACTCACCTGATCTTCTTCAAAACCCACAATCCACTCCCATTTACCCTAACGACCAACGAGAATCCAACTAAAACCCAACGGAGACCCCAAAACAAGTCGAAAACACCCCAAACAAGAACAGGATAACCCCTAAAAAAGAAAGAAAACCCCAAAAAACATAGATCCACCCCAAAAACACACTAAACCTACCTGATGTTCTCCAAATCCCAAAGTCCACTCCCAACAAACTTAAAACACATTAGGAAATCAACGAAACGCAACGGAAACCCCAAAACACGTCAAAAACACCACAAAAAAAAGCGGGATCACCCCCAAAACCGAAAGAAAACCCTAAAAGCCGTTGATCCACCCCAAAAGTCCCCCTAAACCTACCTGATGTTCTCCAAAACCCACAATTTACCCTTTTCCACCATGATGCCAACGGAAAACCCAACGAAACCCAACGGAGAACCCAAAACACATCAAAAACACCACAAACAAGGACCGAATCACCCCCAAAACTGGAACAAAATCCCCAAAAAGCACGGATCAAATCCCAAAACCACCCTAAACCTACCTGATGTTCTCCAAAACCCACTATTCAGCCTTTTCCACCAAAATGAACAAGGAAAACACAACGAAACAAAACAGAGACCACAAAACACGTCCAACACACCCCAAACAAGAACGGAATCACCCCCAAAACTGGAAGAAAATCCCCCAAAAACATAGATCCACCCCAAAAAACACCCTAAACCTACCTGATGTTCTCCAAAACCCACAATTTACACTTTTCCACCATGATGACCACGGAAAACACAACGAAACCCAACGGAGAACCCAAAACACGTCCAAAACACCCCAAACAAGAACAGGATCACCCCCAAAAACGAAAGAAAACCCCAAAAAGCACGGATCCAATCCCAAAACCACTCTAAACCTACCTGATGTTCTCCAAATCCAAATGTCCACTCCCAACCACCATAAAACCCATTAGGAACTCAACGAAACCCAACGGAAACCCCAAAAACACCTCAAAAACACCCCAGAAAAGAACTGGATCAGAAGAAAAAACACCAAACACTATGAATTTCCCCGCAAAACCACCCTAAACTCACCTGATCTTCTTCAAAACCCACAATCCACTCCCATTTACCCTAACGACCAACGAGAATCCAACTAAAACCCAACGGAGACCCCAAAACAAGTCGAAAACACCCCAAACAAGAACAGGATAACCCCTAAAAAAGAAAGAAAACCCCAAAAAACATAGATCCACCCCAAAAACACACTAAACCTACCTGATGTTCTCCAAATCCCAAAGTCCACTCCCAACAATCTTAAAACACATTAGGAAATCAACGAAACGCAACGGAAACCCCAAAACACATCAAAAACACCACAAAAAAAAGCGGGATCACCCCCAAAACCGAAAGAAAACCCTAAAAGCCGTTGATCCACCCCAAAAGTCCCCCTAAACCTACCTGATGTTCTCCAATACCCACAATTTACCCTTTTCCACCATGATGAACAACAAGAACCCAACAAAAACCAACGGAGACCCCAAAATATGTCAAAAACACCCCAAAAAAGAATGGGACCACCCCAAAAACAGAAGAAAACGCTAAAAAAAAAAACAGAAGAATTCAACCAAAACCATAGATTCACCACCCAGAAAAACTTAAACTCACCTGATATTCTCCAAAACCCACAATTTACACTTTTCCAACATGATGACCAACAAGAACCCAACAAAACCCAACGGAGACCCCAAAACACATCAAAAACACACCCAAAAAGAACGGGATCACCCCAGAAAAACAGAAAAAAAAAAAACAAATACCATGAATCCACCCCAAAAGTCCCCCTAAACCTACCTGATGTTCTCCAAAACCCACAATTTACCCTTTTCCACCATGATGCCAACGGAAAACCCAACGAAACCCAACGGAGAACCCAAAACACATCAAAAACACCACAAACAAGAACCGAATCACCCCCAAAACTGGAACAAAATCCCCAAAAAGCACGGATCAAATCCCAAAACCACCCTAAACCTACCTGATGTTCTCCAAAACCCACTATTCAGCCTTTTCCACCAAAATGAACAAGGAAAACACAACGAAACAAAACAGAGACCACAAAACACGTCCAACACACCCCAAACAAGAACGGAATCACCCCCAAAACTGGAAGAAAATCCCCCAAAAACATAGATCCACCCCAAAAAACACCCTAAACCTACCTGATGTTCTCCAAAACCCACAATTTACACTTTTCCACCATGATGACCACGGAAAACACAACGAAACCCAACGGAGAACCCAAAACACGTCCAAAACACCCCAAACAAGAACAGGATCACCCCCAAAAACGAAAGAAAACCCCAAAAAGCACGGATCCAATCCCAAAACCACTCTAAACGTACCTGATGTTCTCCAAATCCAAATGTCCACTCCCAACCACCATAAAACCCATTAGGAACTCAACGAAACCCAACGGAAACCCCAAAAACACCTCAAAAACACCCCAGAAAAGAACTGGATCAGAAGAAAAAACACCAAACACTATGAATTTCCCCGCAAAACCACCCTAAACTCACCTGATCTTCTTCAAAACCCACAATCCACTCCCATTTACCCTAACGACCAACGAGAATCCAACTAAAACCCAACGGAGACCCCAAAACAAGTCGAAAACACCCCAAACAAGAACAGGATAACCCCTAAAAAAGAAAGAAAACCCCAAAAAACATAGATCCACCCCAAAAACACACTAAACCTACCTGATGTTCTCCAAATCCCAAAGTCCACTCCCAACAAACTTAAAACACATTAGGAAATCAACGAAACGCAACGGAAACCCCAAAACACGTCAAAAACACCACAAAAAAAAGCGGGATCACCCCCAAAACCGAAAGAAAACCCTAAAAGCCGTTGATCCACCCCAAAAGTCCCCCTAAACCTACCTGATGTTCTCCAAAACCCACAATTTACCCTTTTCCACCATGATGCCAACGGAAAACCCAACGAAACCCAACGGAGAACCCAAAACACATCAAAAACACCACAAACAAGGACCGAATCACCCCCAAAACTGGAACAAAATCCCCAAAAAGCACGGATCAAATCCCAAAACCACCCTAAACCTACCTGATGTTCTCCAAAACCCACTATTCAGCCTTTTCCACCAAAATGAACAAGGAAAACACAACGAAACAAAACAGAGACCACAAAACACGTCCAACACACCCCAAACAAGAACGGAATCACCCCCAAAACTGGAAGAAAATCCCCCAAAAACATAGATCCACCCCAAAAAACACCCTAAACCTACCTGATGTTCTCCAAAACCCACAATTTACACTTTTCCACCATGATGACCACGGAAAACCCAACAAAACCCAACGGAGAACCCAAAACACGTCCAAAACACCCCAAACAAGAACAGGATCACCCCCAAAAACGAAAGAAAACCCCAAAAAGCACGGATCCAATCCCAAAACCACTCTAAACGTACCTGATGTTCTCCAAATCCAAATGTCCACTCCCAACCACCATAAAACCCATTAGGAACTCAACGAAACCCAACGGAAACCCCAAAAACACCTCAAAAACACCCCAGAAAAGAACTGGATCAGAAGAAAAAACACCAAACACTATGAATTTCCCCGCAAAACCACCCTAAACTCACCTGATCTTCTTCAAAACCCACAATCCACTCCCATTTACCCTAACGACCAACGAGAATCCAACTAAAACCCAACGGAGACCCCAAAACAAGTCGAAAACACCCCAAACAAGAACAGGATAACCCCTAAAAAAGAAAGAAAACCCCAAAAAACATAGATCCACCCCAAAAACACACTAAACCTACCTGATGTTCTCCAAATCCCAAAGTCCACTCCCAACAATCTTAAAACACATTAGGAAATCAACGAAACGCAACGGAAACCCCAAAACACGTCAAAAACACCACAAAAAAAAGCGGGATCACCCCCAAAACCGAAAGAAAACCCTAAAAGCCGTTGATCCACCCCAAAAGTCCCCCTAAACCTACCTGATGTTCTCCAATACCCACAATTTACCCTTTTCCACCATGATGAACAACAAGAACCCAACAAAAACCAACGGAGACCCCAAAATATGTCAAAAACACCCCAAAAAAGAATGGGACCACCCCAAAAACAGAAGAAAACGCTAAAAAAAAAAAAAAAAAAAACAGAAGAATTCAACCAAAACCATAGATTCACCACCCAGAAAAACTTAAACTCACCTGATATTCTCCAAAACCCACAATTTACACTTTTCCAACATGATGACCAACAAGAACCCAACAAAACCCAACGGAGACCCCAAAACACATCAAAAACACACCAAAAAAGAACGGGATCACCCCAGAAAAACAGAAAAAAAAAAAACAAATACCATGAATCCACCCCAAAAGTCCCCCTAAACCTACCTGATGTTCTCCAAAACCCACAATTTACCCTTTTCCACCATGATGCCAACGGAAAACCCAACGAAACCCAACGGAGAACCCAAAACACATCAAAAACACCACAAACAAGAACGGAATCACCCCCAAAACTGGAACAAAATCCCCAAAAAGCACGGATCAAATCCCAAAACCACCCTAAACCTACCTGATGTTCTCCAAAACCCACTATTCAGCCTTTTCCACCAAAATGAACAAGGAAAACACAACGAAACAAAACAGAGACCACAAAACACGTCCAAAACACCCCAAACAAGAACGGAATCACCCCCAAAACTGGAAGAAAATCCCCCAAAAACATAGATCCACCCCAAAAAACACCCTAAACCTACCTGATGTTCTCCAAAACCCACAATTTACACTTTTCCACCATGATGACCACGGAAAACACAACGAAACCCAACGGAGAACCCAAAACACGTCCAAAACACCCCAAACAAGAACAGGATCACCCCCAAAAACGAAAGAAAACCCCAAAAAGCACGGATCCAATCCCAAAACCACTCTAAACGTACCTGATGTTCTCCAAATCCAAATGTCCACTCCCAACCACCATAAAACCCATTAGGAACTCAACGAAACCCAACGGAAACCCCAAAAACACCTCAAAAACACCCCAGAAAAGAACTGGATCAGAAGAAAAAACACCAAACACTATGAATTTCCCCGCAAAACCACCCTAAACTCACCTGATCTTCTTCAAAACCCACAATCCACTCCCATTTACCCTAACGACCAACGAGAATCCAACTAAAACCCAACGGAGACCCCAAAACAAGTCGAAAACACCCCAAACAAGAACAGGATAACCCCTAAAAAAGAAAGAAAACCCCAAAAAACATAGATCCACCCCAAAAACACACTAAACCTACCTGATGTTCTCCAAATCCCAAAGTCCACTCCCAACAAACTTAAAACACATTAGGAAATCAACGAAACGCAACGGAAACCCCAAAACACGTCAAAAACACCACAAAAAAAAGCGGGATCACCCCCAAAACCGAAAGAAAACCCTAAAAGCCGTTGATCCACCCCAAAAGTCCCCCTAAACCTACCTGATGTTCTCCAATACCCACAATTTACCCTTTTCCACCATGATGAACAACAAGAACCCAACAAAAACCAACGGAGACCCCAAAATATGTCAAAAACACCCCAAAAAAGAATGGGACCACCCCAAAAACAGAAGAAAACGCTAAAAAAAAAAAAAAAAACAGAAGAATTCAACCAAAACCATAGATTCACCACCCAGAAAAACTTAAACTCACCTGATATTCTCCAAAACCCACAATTTACACTTTTCCAACATGATGACCAACAAGAACCCAACAAAACCCAACGGAGACCCCAAAACACATCAAAAACACACCAAAAAAGAACGGGATCACCCCAGAAAAACAGAAAAAAAAAAAAACAAATACCATGAATCCACCCCAAAAGTCCCCCTAAACCTACCTGATGTTCTCCAAAACCCACAATTTACCCTTTTCCACCATGATGCCAACGGAAAACCCAACGAAACCCAACGGAGAACCCAAAACACATCAAAAACACCACAAACAAGAACCGAATCACCCCCAAAACTGGAACAAAATCCCCAAAAAGCACGGATCAAATCCCAAAACCACCCTAAACCTACCTGATGTTCTCCAAAACCCACTATTCAGCCTTTTCCACCAAAATGAACAAGGAAAACACAACGAAACAAAACAGAGACCACAAAACACGTCCAAAACACCCCAAACAAGAACGGAATCACCCCCAAAACTGGAAGAAAATCCCCCAAAAACATAGATCCACCCCAAAAAACACCCTAAACCTACCTGATGTTCTCCAAAACCCACAATTTACACTTTTCCACCATGATGACCACGGAAAACACAACGAAACCCAACGGAGAACCCAAAACACGTCCAAAACACCCCAAACAAGAACAGGATCACCCCCAAAAACGAAAGAAAACCCCAAAAAGCACGGATCCAATCCCAAAACCACTCTAAACGTACCTGATGTTCTCCAAATCCAAATGTCCACTCCCAACCACCATAAAACCCATTAGGAACTCAACGAAACCCAACGGAAACCCCAAAAACACCTCAAAAACACCCCAGAAAAGAACTGGATCAGAAGAAAAAACACCAAACACTATGAATTTCCCCGCAAAACCACCCTAAACTCACCTGATCTTCTTCAAAACCCACAATCCACTCCCATTTACCCTAACGACCAACGAGAATCCAACTAAAACCCAACGGAGACCCCAAAACAAGTCGAAAACACCCCAAACAAGAACAGGATAACCCCTAAAAAAGAAAGAAAACCCCAAAAAACATAGATCCACCCCAAAAACACACTAAACCTACCTGATGTTCTCCAAATCCCAAAGTCCACTCCCAACAAACTTAAAACACATTAGGAAATCAACGAAACGCAACGGAAACCCCAAAACACGTCAAAAACACCACAAAAAAAAGCGGGATCACCCCCAAAACCGAAAGAAAACCCTAAAAGCCGTTGATCCACCCCAAAAGTCCCCCTAAACCTACCTGATGTTCTCCAATACCCACAATTTACCCTTTTCCACCATGATGAACAACAAGAACCCAACAAAAACCAACGGAGACCCCAAAATATGTCAAAAACACCCCAAAAAAGAATGGGACCACCCCAAAAACAGAAGAAAACGCTAAAAAAAAAAAAAAAAACAGAAGAATTCAACCAAAACCATAGATTCACCACCCAGAAAAACTTAAACTCACCTGATATTCTCCAAAACCCACAATTTACACTTTTCCAACATGATGACCAACAAGAACCCAACAAAACCCAACGGAGACCCCAAAACACATCAAAAACACACCAAAAAAGAACGGGATCACCCCAGAAAAACAGAAAAAAAAAAAACAAATACCATGAATCCACCCCAAAAGTCCCCCTAAACCTACCTGATGTTCTCCAAAACCCACAATTTACCCTTTTCCACCATGATGCCAACGGAAAACCCAACGAAACCCAACGGAGAACCCAAAACACATCAAAAACACCACAAACAAGAACCGAATCACCCCCAAAACTGGAACAAAATCCCCAAAAAGCACGGATCAAATCCCAAAACCACCCTAAACCTACCTGATGTTCTCCAAAACCCACTATTCAGCCTTTTCCACCAAAATGAACAAGGAAAACACAACGAAACAAAACAGAGACCACAAAACACGTCCAAAACACCCCAAACAAGAACGGAATCACCCCCAAAACTGGAAGAAAATCCCCCAAAAACATAGATCCACCCCAAAAAACACCCTAAACCTACCTGATGTTCTCCAAAACCCACAATTTACACTTTTCCACCATGATGACCACGGAAAACACAACGAAACCCAACGGAGAACCCAAAACACATCAAAAACACCACAAACAAGAACCGAATCACCCCCAAAACTGGAACAAAATCCCCAAAAAGCACGGATCAAATCCCAAAACCACCCTAAACCTACCTGATGTTCTCCAAAACCCACTATTCAGCCTTTTCCACCAAAATGAACAAGGAAAACACAACGAAACAAAACAGAGACCACAAAACACGTCCAAAACACCCCAAACAAGAACGGAATCACCCCCAAAACTGGAAGAAAATCCCCCAAAAACATAGATCCACCCCAAAAAACACCCTAAACCTACCTGATGTTCTCCAAAACCCACAATTTACACTTTTCCAGCATGATGACCACGGAAAACACAACGAAACCCAACGGAGAACCCAAAACACGTCCAAAACACCCCAAACAAGAACAGGATCACCCCCAAAAACGAAAGAAAACCCCAAAAAGCACGGATCCAATCCCAAAACCACTCTAAACGTACCTGATGTTCTCCAAATCCAAATGTCCACTCCCAACCACCATAAAACCCATTAGGAACTCAACGAAACCCAACGGAAACCCCAAAAACACCTCAAAAACACCCCAGAAAAGAACTGGATCAGAAGAAAAAACACCAAACACTATGAATTTCCCCGCAAAACCACCCTAAACTCACCTGATCTTCTTCAAAACCCACAATCCACTCCCATTTACCCTAACGACCAACGAGAATCCAACTAAAACCCAACGGAGACCCCAAAACAAGTCGAAAACACCCCAAACAAGAACAGGATAACCCCTAAAAAAGAAAGAAAACCCCAAAAAACATAGATCCACCCCAAAAACACACTAAACCTACCTGATGTTCTCCAAATCCCAAAGTCCACTCCCAACAAACTTAAAACACATTAGGAAATCAACGAAACGCAACGGAAACCCCAAAACACGTCAAAAACACCACAAAAAAAAGCGGGATCACCCCCAAAACCGAAAGAAAACCCTAAAAGCCGTTGATCCACCCCAATAGTCCCCCTAAACCTACCTGATGTTCTCCAATACCCACAATTTACACGTTTTCACCATGATGAACAACAAGAACCCAACAAAAACCAACGGAGACCCCAAAATATGTCAAAAACACCCCAAAAAAGAATGGGACCACCCCAAAAACAGAAGAAAACGCTAAAAAAAAAAAAAAAAAAAAACAGAAGAATTCAACCAAAACCATAGATTCACCACCCAGAAAAACTTAAACTCACCTGATATTCTCCAAAACCCACAATTTACACTTTTCCAACATGATGACCAACAAGAACCCAACAAAACCCAACGGAGACCCCAAAACACATCAAAAACACACCAAAAAAGAACGGGATCACCCCAGAAAAACAGAAAAAAAAAAAACAAATACCATGAATCCACCCCAAAAGTCCCCCTAAACCTACCTGATGTTCTCCAAAACCCACAATTTACCCTTTTCCACCATGATGCCAACGGAAAACCCAACGAAACCCAACGGAGAACCCAAAACACATCAAAAACACCACAAACAAGAACCGAATCACCCCCAAAACTGGAACAAAATCCCCAAAAAGCACGGATCAAATCCCAAAACCACCCTAAACCTACCTGATGTTCTCCAAAACCCACTATTCAGCCTTTTCCACCAAAATGAACAAGGAAAACACAACGAAACAAAACAGAGACCACAAAACACGTCCAAAACACCCCAAACAAGAACGGAATCACCCCCAAAACTGGAAGAAAATCCCCCAAAAACATAGATCCACCCCAAAAAACACCCTAAACCTACCTGATGTTCTCCAAAACCCACAATTTACACTTTTCCACCATGATGACCACGGAAAACACAACGAAACCCAACGGAGAACCCAAAACACGTCCAAAACACCCCAAACAAGAACAGGATCACCCCCAAAAACGAAAGAAAACCCCAAAAAGCACGGATCCAATCCCAAAACCACTCTAAACGTACCTGATGTTCTCCAAATCCAAATGTCCACTCCCAACCACCATAAAACCCATTAGGAACTCAACGAAACCCAACGGAAACCCCAAAAACACCTCAAAAACACCCCAGAAAAGAACTGGATCAGAAGAAAAAACACCAAACACTATGAATTTCCCCGCAAAACCACCCTAAACTCACCTGATCTTCTTCAAAACCCACAATCCACTCCCATTTACCCTAACGACCAACGAGAATCCAACTAAAACCCAACGGAGACCCCAAAACAAGTCGAAAACACCCCAAACAAGAACAGGATAACCCCTAAAAAAGAAAGAAAACCCCAAAAAACATAGATCCACCCCAAAAACACACTAAACCTACCTGATGTTCTCCAAATCCCAAAGTCCACTCCCAACAAACTTAAAACACATTAGGAAATCAACGAAACGCAACGGAAACCCCAAAACACGTCAAAAACACCACAAAAAAAAGCGGGATCACCCCCAAAACCGAAAGAAAACCCTAAAAGCCGTTGATCCACCCCAATAGTCCCCCTAAACCTACCTGATGTTCTCCAATACCCACAATTTACACGTTTTCACCATGATGAACAACAAGAACCCAACAAAACCCAACGGAGACCCCAAAACACATCAAAAACACACCAAAAAAGAACGGGATCACCCCAGAAAAACAGAAAAAAAAAAAAACAAATACCATGAATCCACCCCAAAAGTCCCCCTAAACCTACCTGATGTTCTCCAAAACCCACAATTTACCCTTTTCCACCATGATGCCAACGGAAAACCCAACGAAACCCAACGGAGAACCCAAAACACATCAAAAACACCACAAACAAGAACCGAATCACCCCCAAAACTGGAACAAAATCCCCAAAAAGCACGGATCAAATCCCAAAACCACCCTAAACCTACCTGATGTTCTCCAAAACCCACTATTCAGCCTTTTCCACCAAAATGAACAAGGAAAACACAACGAAACAAAACAGAGACCACAAAACACGTCAAAAACACCCCAAACAAGAACGGAATCACCCCCAAAACTGGAAGAAAATCCCCCAAAAACATAGATCCACCCCAAAAAACACCCTAAACCTACCTGATGTTCTCCAAAACCCACAATTTACACTTTTCCACCATGATGACCACGGAAAACACAACGAAACCCAACGGAGAACCCAAAACACGTCCAAAACACCCCAAACAAGAACAGGATCACCCCCAAAAACGAAAGAAAACCCCAAAAAGCACGGATCCAATCCCAAAACCACTCTAAACGTACCTGATGTTCTCCAAATCCAAATGTCCACTCCCAACCACCATAAAACCCATTAGGAACTCAACGAAACCCAACGGAAACCCCAAAAACACCTCAAAAACACCCCAGAAAAGAACTGGATCAGAAGAAAAAACACCAAACACTATGAATTTCCCCGCAAAACCACCCTAAACTCACCTGATCTTCTTCAAAACCCACAATCCACTCCCATTTACCCTAACGACCAACGAGAATCCAACTAAAACCCAACGGAGACCCCAAAACAAGTCGAAAACACCCCAAACAAGAACAGGATAACCCCTAAAAAAGAAAGAAAACCCCAAAAAACATAGATCCACCCCAAAAACACACTAAACCTACCTGATGTTCTCCAAATCCCAAAGTCCACTCCCAACAAACTTAAAACACATTAGGAAATCAACGAAACGCAACGGAAACCCCAAAACACGTCAAAAACACCACAAAAAAAAGCGGGATCACCCCCAAAACCGAAAGAAAACCCTAAAAGCCGTTGATCCACCCCAATAGTCCCCCTAAACCTACCTGATGTTCTCCAATACCCACAATTTACACGTTTTCACCATGATGAACAACAAGAACCCAACAAAAACCAACGGAGACCCCAAAATATGTCAAAAACACCCCAAAAAAGAATGGGACCACCCCAAAAACAGAAGAAAACGCTAAAAAAAAAAAAAAAAAAAAAAACAGAAGAATTCAACCAAAACCATAGATTCACCACCCAGAAAAACTTAAACTCACCTGATATTCTCCAAAACCCACAATTTACACTTTTCCAACATGATGACCAACAAGAACCCAACAAAACCCAACGGAGACCCCAAAACACATCAAAAACACACCCAAAAAGAACGGGATCAACCCAGAAAAACAGAAAAAAAAAAAAAAAAAATACCATGAATCCACCCCAAAAGTCCCCCTAAACCTACCTGATGTTCTCCAAAACCCACAATTTACCCTTTTCCACCATGATGCCAACGGAAAACCCAACGAAACCCAACGGAGAACCCAAAACACATCAAAAACACCACAAACAAGAACGGAATCACCCCCAAAACTGGAACAAAATCCCCAAAAAGCACGGATCAAATCCCAAAACCACCCTAAACCTACCTGATGTTCTCCAAAACCCACTATTCAGCCTTTTCCACCAAAATGAACAAGGAAAACACAACGAAACAAAACAGAGACCACAAAACACGTCAAAAACACCCCAAACAAGAACGGAATCACCCCCAAAACTGGAAGAAAATCCCCCAAAAACATAGATCCACCCCAAAAAACACCCTAAATCTACCTGATGTTCTCCAAAACCCACAATTTACACTTTTCCACCATGATGACCACGAGAAACCCAATGAAACCCAACGGAGACCCCAAAACACGTCCAAAACACCCCAAACAAGAACAGGATCACCCCCAAAAACGAAAGAAAACCCCAAAAAGCACGGATCCAATCCCAAAACCACTCTAAACGTACCTGATGTTCTCCAAATCCAAATGTCCACTCCCAACCACCATAAAACCCATTAGGAACTCAACGAAACCCAACGGAAACCCCAAAAACACCTCAAAAACACCCCAGAAAAGAACTGGATCAGAAGAAAAAACACCAAACACTATGAATTTCCCCGCAAAACCACCCTAAACTCACCTGATCTTCTTCAAAACCCACAATCCACTCCCATTTACCCTAACGACCAACGAGAATCCAACTAAAACCCAACGGAGACCCCAAAACAAGTCGAAAACACCCCAAACAAGAACAGGATAACCCCTAAAAAAGAAAGAAAACCCCAAAAAACATAGATCCACCCCAAAAACACACTAAACCTACCTGATGTTCTCCAAATCCCAAAGTCCACTCCCAACAAACTTAAAACACATTAGGAAATCAACGAAACGCAACGGAAACCCCAAAACACGTCAAAAACACCACAAAAAAAAGCGGGATCACCCCCAAAACCGAAAGAAAACCCTAAAAGCCGTTGATCCACCCCAAAAGTCCCCCTAAACCTACCTGATGTTCTCCAATACCCACAATTTACCCTTTTCCACCATGATGAACAACAAGAACCCAACAAAAACCAACGGAGACCCCAAAATATGTCAAAAACACCCCAAACAAGAATGGGGCCACCCCAAAAACAGAAGAAAACGCTAAAAAAAAAAACAGAAGAATTCAACCAAAACCATAGATTCACCACCCAGAAAAACTTAAACTCACCTGATATTCTCCAAAACCCACAATTTACACTTTTCCAACATGATGACCAACAAGAACCCAACAAAACCCAACGGAGACCCCAAAACACATCAAAAACACACCCAAAAAGAACGGGATCACCCCAGAAAAACAGAAAAAAAAAAAAACAAATACCATGAATCCACCCCAAAAGTCCCCCTAAACCTACCTGATGTTCTCCAAAACCCACAATTTACCCTTTTCCACCATGATGCCAACGGAAAACCCAACGAAACCCAACGGAGAACCCAAAACACATCAAAAACACCACAAACAAGAACCGAATCACCCCCAAAACTGGAACAAAATCCCCAAAAAGCACGGATCAAATCCCAAAACCACCCTAAACCTACCTGATGTTCTCCAAAACCCACTATTCAGCCTTTTCCACCAAAATGAACAAGGAAAACACAACGAAACAAAACAGAGACCACAAAACACGTCAAAAACACCCCAAACAAGAACGGAATCACCCCCAAAACTGGAAGAAAATCCCCCAAAAACATAGATCCACCCCAAAAAACACCCTAAACCTACCTGATGTTCTCCAAAACCCACAATTTACACTTTTCCACCATGATGACCACGGAAAACACAACGAAACCCAACGGAGAACCCAAAACACGTCCAAAACACCCCAAACAAGAACAGGATCACCCCCAAAAACGAAAGAAAACCCCAAAAAGCACGGATCCAATCCCAAAACCACTCTAAACGTACCTGATGTTCTCCAAATCCAAATGTCCACTCCCAACCACCATAAAACCCATTAGGAACTCAACGAAACCCAACGGAAACCCCAAAAACACCTCAAAAACACCCCAGAAAAGAACTGGATCAGAAGAAAAAACACCAAACACTATGAATTTCCCCGCAAAACCACCCTAAACTCACCTGATCTTCTTCAAAACCCACAATCCACTCCCATTTACCCTAACGACCAACGAGAATCCAACTAAAACCCAACGGAGACCCCAAAACAAGTCGAAAACACCCCAAACAAGAACAGGATAACCCCTAAAAAAGAAAGAAAACCCCAAAAAACATAGATCCACCCCAAAAACACACTAAACCTACCCGATGTTCTCCAAATCCCAAAGTCCACTCCCAACAAACTTAAAACACATTAGGAAATCAACGAAACGCAACGGAAACCCCAAAACACGTCAAAAACACCACAAAAAAAAGCGGGATCACCCCCAAAACCGAAAGAAAACCCTAAAAGCCGTTGATCCACCCCAAAAGTCCCCCTAAACCTACCTGATGTTCTCCAATACCCACAATTTACCCTTTTCCACCATGATGAACAACAAGAACCCAACAAAAACCAACGGAGACCCCAAAATATGTCAAAAACACCCCAAAAAAGAATGGGACCACCCCAAAAACAGAAGAAAACGCTAAAAAAAAAAAAAAAAAAAAAAAAACAGAAGAATTCAACCAAAACCATAGATTCACCACCCAGAAAAACTTAAACTCACCTGATATTCTCCAAAACCCACAATTTACACTTTTCCAACATGATGACCAACAAGAACCCAACAAAACCCAACGGAGACCCCAAAACACATCAAAAACACACCCAAAAAGAACGGGATCACCCCAGAAAAACAGAAAAAAAAAAAACAAATACCATGAATCCACCCCAAAAGTCCCCCTAAACCTACCTGATGTTCTCCAAAACCCACAATTTACCCTTTTCCACCATGATGCCAACGGAAAACCCAACGAAACCCAACGGAGAACCCAAAACACATCAAAAACACCACAAACAAGAACCGAATCACCCCCAAAACTGGAACAAAATCCCCAAAAAGCACGGATCAAATCCCAAAACCACCCTAAACCTACCTGATGTTCTCCAAAACCCACTATTCAGCCTTTTCCACCAAAATGAACAAGGAAAACACAACGAAACAAAACAGAGACCACAAAACACGTCAAAAACACCCCAGACAAGAACGGAATCACCCCCAAAACTGGAAGAAAATCCCCCAAAAACATAGATCCACCCCAAAAAACACCCTAAACCTACCTGATGTTCTCCAAAACCCACAATTTACACTTTTCCACCATGATGACCACGGAAAACACAACGAAACCCAACGGAGAACCCAAAACACGTCCAAAACACCCCAAACAAGAACAGGATCACCCCCAAAAACGAAAGAAAACCCCAAAAAGCACGGATCCAATCCCAAAACCACTCTAAACGTACCTGATGTTCTCCAAATCCAAATGTCCACTCCCAACCACCATAAAACCCATTAGGAACTCAACGAAACCCAACGGAAACCCCAAAAACACCTCAAAAACACCCCAGAAAAGAACTGGATCAGAAGAAAAAACACCAAACACTATGAATTTCCCCGCAAAACCACCCTAAACTCACCTGATCTTCTTCAAAACCCACAATCCACTCCCATTTACCCTAACGACCAACGAGAATCCAACTAAAACCCAACGGAGACCCCAAAACAAGTCGAAAACACCCCAAACAAGAACAGGATAACCCCTAAAAAAGAAAGAAAACCCCAAAAAACATAGATCCACCCCAAAAACACACTAAACCTACCTGATGTTCTCCAAATCCCAAAGTCCACTCCCAACAAACTTAAAACACATTAGGAAATCAACGAAACGCAACGGAAACCCCAAAACACGTCAAAAACACCACAAAAAAAAGCGGGATCACCCCCAAAACCGAAAGAAAACCCTAAAAGCCGTTGATCCACCCCAATAGTCCCCCTAAACCTACCTGATGTTCTCCAATACCCACAATTTACACGTTTTCACCATGATGAACAACAAGAACCCAACAAAAACCAACGGAGACCCCAAAATATGTCAAAAACACCCCAAAAAAGAATGGGACCACCCCAAAAACAGAAGAAAACGCTAAAAAAAAAAAAAAAAAAAAAAAAAAACAGAAGAATTCAACCAAAACCATAGATTCACCACCCAGAAAAACTTAAACTCACCTGATATTCTCCAAAACCCACAATTTACACTTTTCCAACATGATGACCAACAAGAACCCAACAAAACCCAACGGAGACCCCAAAACACATCAAAAACACACCCAAAAAGAACGGGATCAACCCAGAAAAACAGAAAAAAAAAAAAAAAAAATACCATGAATCCACCCCAAAAGTCCCCCTAAACCTACCTGATGTTCTCCAAAACCCACAATTTACCCTTTTCCACCATGATGCCAACGGAAAACCCAACGAAACCCAACGGAGAACCCAAAACACATCAAAAACACCACAAACAAGAACGGAATCACCCCCAAAACTGGAACAAAATCCCCAAAAAGCACGGATCAAATCCCAAAACCACCCTAAACCTACCTGATGTTCTCCAAAACCCACTATTCAGCCTTTTCCACCAAAATGAACAAGGAAAACACAACGAAACAAAACAGAGACCACAAAACACGTCAAAAACACCCCAAACAAGAACGGAATCACCCCCAAAACTGGAAGAAAATCCCCCAAAAACATAGATCCACCCCAAAAAACACCCTAAATCTACCTGATGTTCTCCAAAACCCACAATTTACACTTTTCCACCATGATGACCACGAGAAACCCAATGAAACCCAACGGAGACCCCAAAACACGTCCAAAACACCCCAAACAAGAACAGGATCACCCCCAAAAACGAAAGAAAACCCCAAAAAGCACGGATCCAATCCCAAAACCACTCTAAACGTACCTGATGTTCTCCAAATCCAAATGTCCACTCCCAACCACCATAAAACCCATTAGGAACTCAACGAAACCCAACGGAAACCCCAAAAACACCTCAAAAACACCCCAGAAAAGAACTGGATCAGAAGAAAAAACACCAAACACTATGAATTTCCCCGCAAAACCACCCTAAACTCACCTGATCTTCTTCAAAACCCACAATCCACTCCCATTTACCCTAACGACCAACGAGAATCCAACTAAAACCCAACGGAGACCCCAAAACAAGTCGAAAACACCCCAAACAAGAACAGGATAACCCCTAAAAAAGAAAGAAAACCCCCAAAACCATAGATCCACCCCAAAAACACACTAAACCTACCTGATGTTCTCCAAATCCCAAAGTCCACTCCCAACAAACTTAAAACACATTAGGAAATCAACGAAACGCAACGGAAACCCCAAAA
This sequence comes from Aythya ferina, assembly GCF_964211825.1. Taxonomy (NCBI): domain Eukaryota; kingdom Metazoa; phylum Chordata; class Aves; order Anseriformes; family Anatidae; genus Aythya; species Aythya ferina. The sequence continues at coordinate 78,027,773 of NC_140300.1, forward strand.
CACGTCAAAAACACCACAAAAAAAAGCGGGATCACCCCCAAAACCGAAAGAAAACCCTAAAAGCCGTTGATCCACCCCAAAAGTCCCCCTAAACCTACCTGATGTTCTCCAATACCCACAATTTACCCTTTTCCACCATGATGAACAACAAGAACCCAACAAAAACCAACGGAGACCCCAAAATATGTCAAAAACACCCCAAACAAGAATGGGGCCACCCCAAAAACAGAAGAAAACGCTAAAAAAAAAAAACAGAAGAATTCAACCAAAACCATAGATTCACCACCCAGAAAAACTTAAACTCACCTGATATTCTCCAAAACCCACAATTTACACTTTTCCAACATGATGACCAACAAGAACCCAACAAAACCCAACGGAGACCCCAAAACACATCAAAAACACACCCAAAAAGAACGGGATCACCCCAGAAAAACAGAAAAAAAAAAAAACAAATACCATGAATCCACCCCAAAAGTCCCCCTAAACCTACCTGATGTTCTCCAAAACCCACAATTTACCCTTTTCCACCATGATGCCAACGGAAAACCCAACGAAACCCAACGGAGAACCCAAAACACATCAAAAACACCACAAACAAGAACCGAATCACCCCCAAAACTGGAACAAAATCCCCAAAAAGCACGGATCAAATCCCAAAACCACCCTAAACCTACCTGATGTTCTCCAAAACCCACTATTCAGCCTTTTCCACCAAAATGAACAAGGAAAACACAACGAAACAAAACAGAGACCACAAAACACGTCAAAAACACCCCAAACAAGAACGGAATCACCCCCAAAACTGGAAGAAAATCCCCCAAAAACATAGATCCACCCCAAAAAACACCCTAAACCTACCTGATGTTCTCCAAAACCCACAATTTACACTTTTCCACCATGATGACCACGGAAAACACAACGAAACCCAACGGAGAACCCAAAACACGTCCAAAACACCCCAAACAAGAACAGGATCACCCCCAAAAACGAAAGAAAACCCCAAAAAGCACGGATCCAATCCCAAAACCACTCTAAACGTACCTGATGTTCTCCAAATCCAAATGTCCACTCCCAACCACCATAAAACCCATTAGGAACTCAACGAAACCCAACGGAAACCCCAAAAACACCTCAAAAACACCCCAGAAAAGAACTGGATCAGAAGAAAAAACACCAAACACTATGAATTTCCCCGCAAAACCACCCTAAACTCACCTGATCTTCTTCAAAACCCACAATCCACTCCCATTTACCCTAACGACCAACGAGAATCCAACTAAAACCCAACGGAGACCCCAAAACAAGTCGAAAACACCCCAAACAAGAACAGGATAACCCCTAAAAAAGAAAGAAAACCCCAAAAAACATAGATCCACCCCAAAAACACACTAAACCTACCTGATGTTCTCCAAATCCCAAAGTCCACTCCCAACAAACTTAAAACACATTAGGAAATCAACGAAACGCAACGGAAACCCCAAAACACGTCAAAAACACCACAAAAAAAAGCGGGATCACCCCCAAAACCGAAAGAAAACCCTAAAAGCCGTTGATCCACCCCAATAGTCCCCCTAAACCTACCTGATGTTCTCCAATACCCACAATTTACACGTTTTCACCATGATGAACAACAAGAACCCAACAAAAACCAACGGAGACCCCAAAATATGTCAAAAACACCCCAAAAAAGAATGGGACCACCCCAAAAACAGAAGAAAACGCTAAAAAAAAAAAAAAAAAAAAAAACAGAAGAATTCAACCAAAACCATAGATTCACCACCCAGAAAAACTTAAACTCACCTGATATTCTCCAAAACCCACAATTTACACTTTTCCAACATGATGACCAACAAGAACCCAACAAAACCCAACGGAGACCCCAAAACACATCAAAAACACACCCAAAAAGAACGGGATCAACCCAGAAAAACAGAAAAAAAAAAAAAAAAAATACCATGAATCCACCCCAAAAGTCCCCCTAAACCTACCTGATGTTCTCCAAAACCCACAATTTACCCTTTTCCACCATGATGCCAACGGAAAACCCAACGAAACCCAACGGAGAACCCAAAACACATCAAAAACACCACAAACAAGAACGGAATCACCCCCAAAACTGGAACAAAATCCCCAAAAAGCACGGATCAAATCCCAAAACCACCCTAAACCTACCTGATGTTCTCCAAAACCCACTATTCAGCCTTTTCCACCAAAATGAACAAGGAAAACACAACGAAACAAAACAGAGACCACAAAACACGTCAAAAACACCCCAAACAAGAACGGAATCACCCCCAAAACTGGAAGAAAATCCCCCAAAAACATAGATCCACCCCAAAAAACACCCTAAATCTACCTGATGTTCTCCAAAACCCACAATTTACACTTTTCCACCATGATGACCACGAGAAACCCAATGAAACCCAACGGAGACCCCAAAACACGTCCAAAACACCCCAAACAAGAACAGGATCACCCCCAAAAACGAAAGAAAACCCCAAAAAGCACGGATCCAATCCCAAAACCACTCTAAACGTACCTGATGTTCTCCAAATCCAAATGTCCACTCCCAACCACCATAAAACCCATTAGGAACTCAACGAAACCCAACGGAAACCCCAAAAACACCTCAAAAACACCCCAGAAAAGAACTGGATCAGAAGAAAAAACACCAAACACTATGAATTTCCCCGCAAAACCACCCTAAACTCACCTGATCTTCTTCAAAACCCACAATCCACTCCCATTTACCCTAACGACCAACGAGAATCCAACTAAAACCCAACGGAGACCCCAAAACAAGTCGAAAACACCCCAAACAAGAACAGGATAACCCCTAAAAAAGAAAGAAAACCCCCAAAACCATAGATCCACCCCAAAAACACACTAAACCTACCTGATGTTCTCCAAATCCCAAAGTCCACTCCCAACAAACTTAAAACACATTAGGAAATCAACGAAACGCAACGGAAACCCCAAAACACGTCAAAAACACCACAAAAAAAAGCGGGATCACCCCCAAAACCGAAAGAAAACCCTAAAAGCCGTTGATCCACCCCAAAAGTCCCCCTAAACCTACCTGATGTTCTCCAATACCCACAATTTACCCTTTTCCACCATGATGAACAACAAGAACCCAACAAAAACCAACGGAGACCCCAAAATATGTCAAAAACACCCCAAACAAGAATGGGGCCACCCCAAAAACAGAAGAAAACGCTAAAAAAAAAAACAGAAGAATTCAACCAAAACCATAGATTCACCACCCAGAAAAACTTAAACTCACCTGATATTCTCCAAAACCCACAATTTACACTTTTCCAACATGATGACCAACAAGAACCCAACAAAACCCAACGGAGACCCCAAAACACATCAAAAACACACCCAAAAAGAACGGGATCACCCCAGAAAAACAGAAAAAAAAAAAAACAAATACCATGAATCCACCCCAAAAGTCCCCCTAAACCTACCTGATGTTCTCCAAAACCCACAATTTACCCTTTTCCACCATGATGCCAACGGAAAACCCAACGAAACCCAACGGAGAACCCAAAACACATCAAAAACACCACAAACAAGAACGGAATCACCCCCAAAACTGGAACAAAATCCCCAAAAAGCACGGATCAAATCCCAAAACCACCCTAAACCTACCTGATGTTCTCCAAAACCCACTATTCAGCCTTTTCCACCAAAATGAACAAGGAAAACACAACGAAACAAAACAGAGACCACAAAACACGTCAAAAACACCCCAAACAAGAACGGAATCACCCCCAAAACTGGAAGAAAATCCCCCAAAAACATAGATCCACCCCAAAAAACACCCTAAACCTACCTGATGTTCTCCAAAACCCACAATTTACACTTTTCCACCATGATGACCACGGAAAACACAACGAAACCCAACGGAGAACCCAAAACACGTCCAAAACACCCCAAACAAGAACAGGATCACCCCCAAAAACGAAAGAAAACCCCAAAAAGCACGGATCCAATCCCAAAACCACTCTAAACGTACCTGATGTTCTCCAAATCCAAATGTCCACTCCCAACCACCATAAAACCCATTAGGAACTCAACGAAACCCAACGGAAACCCCAAAAACACCTCAAAAACACCCCAGAAAAGAACTGGATCAGAAGAAAAAACACCAAACACTATGAATTTCCCCGCAAAACCACCCTAAACTCACCTGATCTTCTTCAAAACCCACAATCCACTCCCATTTACCCTAACGACCAACGAGAATCCAACTAAAACCCAACGGAGACCCCAAAACAAGTCGAAAACACCCCAAACAAGAACAGGATAACCCCTAAAAAAGAAAGAAAACCCCAAAAAACATAGATCCACCCCAAAAACACACTAAACCTACCCGATGTTCTCCAAATCCCAAAGTCCACTCCCAACAAACTTAAAACACATTAGGAAATCAACGAAACGCAACGGAAACCCCAAAACACGTCAAAAACACCACAAAAAAAAGCGGGATCACCCCCAAAACCGAAAGAAAACCCTAAAAGCCGTTGATCCACCCCAAAAGTCCCCCTAAACCTACCTGATGTTCTCCAATACCCACAATTTACCCTTTTCCACCATGATGAACAACAAGAACCCAACAAAAACCAACGGAGACCCCAAAATATGTCAAAAACACCCCAAAAAAGAATGGGACCACCCCAAAAACAGAAGAAAACGCTAAAAAAAAAAAAAAAAAAAAAAAAAAACAGAAGAATTCAACCAAAACCATAGATTCACCACCCAGAAAAACTTAAACTCACCTGATATTCTCCAAAACCCACAATTTACACTTTTCCAACATGATGACCAACAAGAACCCAACAAAACCCAACGGAGACCCCAAAACACATCAAAAACACACCCAAAAAGAACGGGATCACCCCAGAAAAACAGAAAAAAAAAAAACAAATACCATGAATCCACCCCAAAAGTCCCCCTAAACCTACCTGATGTTCTCCAAAACCCACAATTTACCCTTTTCCACCATGATGCCAACGGAAAACCCAACGAAACCCAACGGAGAACCCAAAACACATCAAAAACACCACAAACAAGAACGGAATCACCCCCAAAACTGGAACAAAATCCCCAAAAAGCACGGATCAAATCCCAAAACCACCCTAAACCTACCTGATGTTCTCCAAAACCCACTATTCAGCCTTTTCCACCAAAATGAACAAGGAAAACACAACGAAACAAAACAGAGACCACAAAACACGTCAAAAACACCCCAGACAAGAACGGAATCACCCCCAAAACTGGAAGAAAATCCCCCAAAAACATAGATCCACCCCAAAAAACACCCTAAACCTACCTGATGTTCTCCAAAACCCACAATTTACACTTTTCCACCATGATGACCACGGAAAACACAACGAAACCCAACGGAGAACCCAAAACACGTCCAAAACACCCCAAACAAGAACAGGATCACCCCCAAAAACGAAAGAAAACCCCAAAAAGCACGGATCCAATCCCAAAACCACTCTAAACGTACCTGATGTTCTCCAAATCCAAATGTCCACTCCCAACCACCATAAAACCCATTAGGAACTCAACGAAACCCAACGGAAACCCCAAAAACACCTCAAAAACACCCCAGAAAAGAACTGGATCAGAAGAAAAAACACCAAACACTATGAATTTCCCCGCAAAACCACCCTAAACTCACCTGATCTTCTTCAAAACCCACAATCCACTCCCATTTACCCTAACGACCAACGAGAATCCAACTAAAACCCAACGGAGACCCCAAAACAAGTCGAAAACACCCCAAACAAGAACAGGATAACCCCTAAAAAAGAAAGAAAACCCCAAAAAACATAGATCCACCCCAAAAACACACTAAACCTACCCGATGTTCTCCAAATCCCAAAGTCCACTCCCAACAAACTTAAAACACATTAGGAAATCAACGAAACGCAACGGAAACCCCAAAACACGTCAAAAACACCACAAAAAAAAGCGGGATCACCCCCAAAACCGAAAGAAAACCCTAAAAGCCGTTGATCCACCCCAAAAGTCCCCCTAAACCTACCTGATGTTCTCCAATACCCACAATTTACCCTTTTCCACCATGATGAACAACAAGAACCCAACAAAAACCAACGGAGACCCCAAAATATGTCAAAAACACCCCAAAAAAGAATGGGACCACCCCAAAAACAGAAGAAAACGCTAAAAAAAAAAAAAAAAAAAAAAAAAAACAGAAGAATTCAACCAAAACCATAGATTCACCACCCAGAAAAACTTAAACTCACCTGATATTCTCCAAAACCCACAATTTACACTTTTCCAACATGATGACCAACAAGAACCCAACAAAACCCAACGGAGACCCCAAAACACATCAAAAACACACCCAAAAAGAACGGGATCACCCCAGAAAAACAGAAAAAAAAAAAAACAAATACCATGAATCCACCCCAAAAGTCCCCCTAAACCTACCTGATGTTCTCCAAAACCCACAATTTACCCTTTTCCACCATGATGCCAACGGAAAAACCAACGAAACCCAACGGAGAACCCAAAACACATCAAAAACACCACAAACAAGAACGGAATCACCCCCAAAACTGGAACAAAATCCCCAAAAAGCACGGATCAAATCCCAAAACCACCCTAAACCTACCTGATGTTCTCCAAAACCCACTATTCAGCCTTTTCCACCAAAATGAACAAGGAAAACACAACGAAACAAAACAGAGACCACAAAACACGTCAAAAACACCCCAAACAAGAACGGAATCACCCCCAAAACTGGAAGAAAATCCCCCAAAAACATAGATCCACCCCAAAAAACACCCTAAATCTACCTGATGTTCTCCAAAACCCACAATTTACACTTTTCCACCATGATGACCACGAGAAACCCAATGAAACCCAACGGAGACCCCAAAACACGTCCAAAACACCCCAAACAAGAACAGGATCACCCCCAAAAACGAAAGAAAACCCCAAAAAGCACGGATCCAATCCCAAAACCACTCTAAACGTACCTGATGTTCTCCAAATCCAAATGTCCACTCCCAACCACCATAAAACCCATTAGGAACTCAACGAAACCCAACGGAAACCCCAAAAACACCTCAAAAACACCCCAGAAAAGAACTGGATCAGAAGAAAAAACACCAAACACTATGAATTTCCCCGCAAAACCACCCTAAACTCACCTGATCTTCTTCAAAACCCACAATCCACTCCCATTTACCCTAACGACCAACGAGAATCCAACTAAAACCCAACGGAGACCCCAAAACAAGTCGAAAACACCCCAAACAAGAACAGGATAACCCCTAAAAAAGAAAGAAAACCCCAAAAAACATAGATCCACCCCAAAAACACACTAAACCTACCTGATGTTCTCCAAATCCCAAAGTCCACTCCCAACAAACTTAAAACACATTAGGAAATCAACGAAACGCAACGGAAACCCCAAAACACGTCAAAAACACCACAAAAAAAAGCGGGATCACCCCCAAAACCGAAAGAAAACCCTAAAAGCCGTTGATCCACCCCAATAGTCCCCCTAAACCTACCTGATGTTCTCCAATACCCACAATTTACACGTTTTCACCATGATGAACAACAAGAACCCAACAAAAACCAACGGAGACCCCAAAATATGTCAAAAACACCCCAAAAAAGAATGGGACCACCCCAAAAACAGAAGAAAACGCTAAAAAAAAAAAAAAAAAAAAAAACAGAAGAATTCAACCAAAACCATAGATTCACCACCCAGAAAAACTTAAACTCACCTGATATTCTCCAAAACCCACAATTTACACTTTTCCAACATGATGACCAACAAGAACCCAACAAAACCCAACGGAGACCCCAAAACACATCAAAAACACACCCAAAAAGAACGGGATCAACCCAGAAAAACAGAAAAAAAAAAAAAAAAAATACCATGAATCCACCCCAAAAGTCCCCCTAAACCTACCTGATGTTCTCCAAAACCCACAATTTACCCTTTTCCACCATGATGCCAACGGAAAACCCAACGAAACCCAACGGAGAACCCAAAACACATCAAAAACACCACAAACAAGAACGGAATCACCCCCAAAACTGGAACAAAATCCCCAAAAAGCACGGATCAAATCCCAAAACCACCCTAAACCTACCTGATGTTCTCCAAAACCCACTATTCAGCCTTTTCCACCAAAATGAACAAGGAAAACACAACGAAACAAAACAGAGACCACAAAACACGTCAAAAACACCCCAAACAAGAACGGAATCACCCCCAAAACTGGAAGAAAATCCCCCAAAAACATAGATCCACCCCAAAAAACACCCTAAATCTACCTGATGTTCTCCAAAACCCACAATTTACACTTTTCCACCATGATGACCACGAGAAACCCAATGAAACCCAACGGAGACCCCAAAACACGTCCAAAACACCCCAAACAAGAACAGGATCACCCCCAAAAACGAAAGAAAACCCCAAAAAGCACGGATCCAATCCCAAAACCACTCTAAACGTACCTGATGTTCTCCAAATCCAAATGTCCACTCCCAACCACCATAAAACCCATTAGGAACTCAACGAAACCCAACGGAAACCCCAAAAACACCTCAAAAACACCCCAGAAAAGAACTGGATCAGAAGAAAAAACACCAAACACTATGAATTTCCCCGCAAAACCACCCTAAACTCACCTGATCTTCTTCAAAACCCACAATCCACTCCCATTTACCCTAACGACCAACGAGAATCCAACTAAAACCCAACGGAGACCCCAAAACAAGTCGAAAACACCCCAAACAAGAACAGGATAACCCCTAAAAAAGAAAGAAAACCCCCAAAACCATAGATCCACCCCAAAAACACACTAAACCTACCTGATGTTCTCCAAATCCCAAAGTCCACTCCCAACAAACTTAAAACACATTAGGAAATCAACGAAACGCAACGGAAACCCCAAAACACGTCAAAAACACCACAAAAAAAAGCGGGATCACCCCCAAAACCGAAAGAAAACCCTAAAAGCCGTTGATCCACCCCAAAAGTCCCCCTAAACCTACCTGATGTTCTCCAATACCCACAATTTACCCTTTTCCACCATGATGAACAACAAGAACCCAACAAAAACCAACGGAGACCCCAAAATATGTCAAAAACACCCCAAACAAGAATGGGGCCACCCCAAAAACAGAAGAAAACGCTAAAAAAAAAAAACAGAAGAATTCAACCAAAACCATAGATTCACCACCCAGAAAAACTTAAACTCACCTGATATTCTCCAAAACCCACAATTTACACTTTTCCAACATGATGACCAACAAGAACCCAACAAAACCCAACGGAGACCCCAAAACACATCAAAAACACACCCAAAAAGAACGGGATCACCCCAGAAAAACAGAAAAAAAAAAAAACAAATACCATGAATCCACCCCAAAAGTCCCCCTAAACCTACCTGATGTTCTCCAAAACCCACAATTTACCCTTTTCCACCATGATGCCAACGGAAAACCCAACGAAACCCAACGGAGAACCCAAAACACATCAAAAACACCACAAACAAGAACCGAATCACCCCCAAAACTGGAACAAAATCCCCAAAAAGCACGGATCAAATCCCAAAACCACCCTAAACCTACCTGATGTTCTCCAAAACCCACTATTCAGCCTTTTCCACCAAAATGAACAAGGAAAACACAACGAAACAAAACAGAGACCACAAAACACGTCAAAAACACCCCAAACAAGAACGGAATCACCCCCAAAACTGGAAGAAAATCCCCCAAAAACATAGATCCACCCCAAAAAACACCCTAAACCTACCTGATGTTCTCCAAAACCCACAATTTACACTTTTCCACCATGATGACCACGGAAAACACAACGAAACCCAACGGAGAACCCAAAACACGTCCAAAACACCCCAAACAAGAACAGGATCACCCCCAAAAACGAAAGAAAACCCCAAAAAGCACGGATCCAATCCCAAAACCACTCTAAACGTACCTGATGTTCTCCAAATCCAAATGTCCACTCCCAACCACCATAAAACCCATTAGGAACTCAACGAAACCCAACGGAAACCCCAAAAACACCTCAAAAACACCCCAGAAAAGAACTGGATCAGAAGAAAAAACACCAAACACTATGAATTTCCCCGCAAAACCACCCTAAACTCACCTGATCTTCTTCAAAACCCACAATCCACTCCCATTTACCCTAACGACCAACGAGAATCCAACTAAAACCCAACGGAGACCCCAAAACAAGTCGAAAACACCCCAAACAAGAACAGGATAACCCCTAAAAAAGAAAGAAAACCCCAAAAAACATAGATCCACCCCAAAAACACACTAAACCTACCCGATGTTCTCCAAATCCCAAAGTCCACTCCCAACAAACTTAAAACACATTAGGAAATCAACGAAACGCAACGGAAACCCCAAAACACGTCAAAAACACCACAAAAAAAAGCGGGATCACCCCCAAAACCGAAAGAAAACCCTAAAAGCCGTTGATCCACCCCAAAAGTCCCCCTAAACCTACCTGATGTTCTCCAATACCCACAATTTACCCTTTTCCACCATGATGAACAACAAGAACCCAACAAAAACCAACGGAGACCCCAAAATATGTCAAAAACACCCCAAAAAAGAATGGGACCACCCCAAAAACAGAAGAAAACGCTAAAAAAAAAAAAAAAAAAAAAAAAACAGAAGAATTCAACCAAAACCATAGATTCACCACCCAGAAAAACTTAAACTCACCTGATATTCTCCAAAACCCACAATTTACACTTTTCCAACATGATGACCAACAAGAACCCAACAAAACCCAACGGAGACCCCAAAACACATCAAAAACACACCAAAAAAGAACGGGATCACCCCAGAAAAACAGAAAAAAAAAAAACAAATACCATGAATCCACCCCAAAAGTCCCCCTAAACCTACCTGATGTTCTCCAAAACCCACAATTTACCCTTTTCCACCATGATGCCAACGGAAAACCCAACGAAACCCAACGGAGAACCCAAAACACATCAAAAACACCACAAACAAGAACGGAATCACCCCCAAAACTGGAACAAAATCCCCAAAAAGCACGGATCAAATCCCAAAACCACCCTAAACCTACCTGATGTTCTCCAAAACCCACTATTCAGCCTTTTCCACCAAAATGAACAAGGAAAACACAACGAAACAAAACAGAGACCACAAAACACGTCAAAAACACCCCAGACAAGAACGGAATCACCCCCAAAACTGGAAGAAAATCCCCCAAAAACATAGATCCACCCCAAAAAACACCCTAAACCTACCTGATGTTCTCCAAAACCCACAATTTACACTTTTCCACCATGATGACCACGGAAAACACAACGAAACCCAACGGAGAACCCAAAACACGTCCAAAACACCCCAAACAAGAACAGGATCACCCCCAAAAACGAAAGAAAACCCCAAAAAGCACGGATCCAATCCCAAAACCACTCTAAACGTACCTGATGTTCTCCAAATCCAAATGTCCACTCCCAACCACCATAAAACCCATTAGGAACTCAACGAAACCCAACGGAAACCCCAAAAACACCTCAAAAACACCCCAGAAAAGAACTGGATCAGAAGAAAAAACACCAAACACTATGAATTTCCCCGCAAAACCACCCTAAACTCACCTGATCTTCTTCAAAACCCACAATCCACTCCCATTTACCCTAACGACCAACGAGAATCCAACTAAAACCCAACGGAGACCCCAAAACAAGTCGAAAACACCCCAAACAAGAACAGGATAACCCCTAAAAAAGAAAGAAAACCCCAAAAAACATAGATCCACCCCAAAAACACACTAAACCTACCCGATGTTCTCCAAATCCCAAAGTCCACTCCCAACAAACTTAAAACACATTAGGAAATCAACGAAACGCAACGGAAACCCCAAAACACGTCAAAAACACCACAAAAAAAAGCGGGATCACCCCCAAAACCGAAAGAAAACCCTAAAAGCCGTTGATCCACCCCAAAAGTCCCCCTAAACCTACCTGATGTTCTCCAATACCCACAATTTACCCTTTTCCACCATGATGAACAACAAGAACCCAACAAAAACCAACGGAGACCCCAAAATATGTCAAAAACACCCCAAAAAAGAATGGGACCACCCCAAAAACAGAAGAAAACGCTAAAAAAAAAAAAAAAAAAAAAAAAAAACAGAAGAATTCAACCAAAACCATAGATTCACCACCCAGAAAAACTTAAACTCACCTGATATTCTCCAAAACCCACAATTTACACTTTTCCAACATGATGACCAACAAGAACCCAACAAAACCCAACGGAGACCCCAAAACACATCAAAAACACACCCAAAAAGAACGGGATCACCCCAGAAAAACAGAAAAAAAAAAAACAAATACCATGAATCCACCCCAAAAGTCCCCCTAAACCTACCTGATGTTCTCCAAAACCCACAATTTACCCTTTTCCACCATGATGCCAACGGAAAACCCAACGAAACCCAACGGAGAACCCAAAACACATCAAAAACACCACAAACAAGAACCGAATCACCCCCAAAACTGGAACAAAATCCCCAAAAAGCACGGATCAAATCCCAAAACCACCCTAAACCTACCTGATGTTCTCCAAAACCCACTATTCAGCCTTTTCCACCAAAATGAACAAGGAAAACACAACGAAACAAAACAGAGACCACAAAACACGTCCAACACACCCCAAACAAGAACGGAATCACCCCCAAAACTGGAAGAAAATCCCCCAAAAACATAGATCCACCCCAAAAAACACCCTAAACCTACCTGATGTTCTCCAAAACCCACAATTTACACTTTTCCACCATGATGACCACGGAAAACACAACGAAACCCAACGGAGAACCCAAAACACGTCCAAAACACCCCAAACAAGAACAGGATCACCCCCAAAAACGAAAGAAAACCCCAAAAAGCACGGATCCAATCCCAAAACCACTCTAAACGTACCTGATGTTCTCCAAATCCAAATGTCCACTCCCAACCACCATAAAACCCATTAGGAACTCAACGAAACCCAACGGAAACCCCAAAAACACCTCAAAAACACCCCAGAAAAGAACTGGATCAGAAGAAAAAACACCAAACACTATGAATTTCCCCGCAAAACCACCCTAAACTCACCTGATCTTCTTCAAAACCCACAATCCACTCCCATTTACCCTAACGACCAACGAGAATCCAACTAAAACCCAACGGAGACCCCAAAACAAGTCGAAAACACCCCAAACAAGAACAGGATAACCCCTAAAAAAGAAAGAAAACCCCAAAAAACATAGATCCACCCCAAAAACACACTAAACCTACCTGATGTTCTCCAAATCCCAAAGTCCACTCCCAACAAACTTAAAACACATTAGGAAATCAACGAAACGCAACGGAAACCCCAAAACACGTCAAAAACACCACAAAAAAAAGCGGGATCACCCCCAAAACCGAAAGAAAACCCTAAAAGCCGTTGATCCACCCCAAAAGTCCCCCTAAACCTACCTGATGTTCTCCAATACCCACAATTTACCCTTTTCCACCATGATGAACAACAAGAACCCAACAAAAACCAACGGAGACCCCAAAATATGTCAAAAACACCCCAAAAAAGAATGGGACCACCCCAAAAACAGAAGAAAACGCTAAAAAAAAAAAACAGAAGAATTCAACCAAAACCATAGATTCACCACCCAGAAAAACTTAAACTCACCTGATATTCTCCAAAACCCACAATTTACACTTTTCCAACATGATGACCAACAAGAACCCAACAAAACCCAACGGAGACCCCAAAACACATCAAAAACACACCAAAAAAGAACGGGATCACCCCAGAAAAACAGAAAAAAAAAAAACAAATACCATGAATCCACCCCAAAAGTCCCCCTAAACCTACCTGATGTTCTCCAAAACCCACAATTTACCCTTTTCCACCATGATGCCAACGGAAAACCCAACGAAACCCAACGGAGAACCCAAAACACATCAAAAACACCACAAACAAGAACCGAATCACCCCCAAAACTGGAACAAAATCCCCAAAAAGCACGGATCAAATCCCAAAACCACCCTAAACCTACCTGATGTTCTCCAAAACCCACTATTCAGCCTTTTCCACCAAAATGAACAAGGAAAACACAACGAAACAAAACAGAGACCACAAAACACGTCAAAAACACCCCAAACAAGAACGGAATCACCCCCAAAACTGGAAGAAAATCCCCCAAAAACATAGATCCACCCCAAAAAACACCCTAAACCTACCTGATGTTCTCCAAAACCCACAATTTACACTTTTCCACCATGATGACCACGGAAAACACAACGAAACCCAACGGAGAACCCAAAACACGTCCAAAACACCCCAAACAAGAACAGGATCACCCCCAAAAACGAAAGAAAACCCCAAAAAGCACGGATCCAATCCCAAAACCACTCTAAACGTACCTGATGTTCTCCAAATCCAAATGTCCACTCCCAACCACCATAAAACCCATTAGGAACTCAACGAAACCCAACGGAAACCCCAAAAACACCTCAAAAACACCCCAGAAAAGAACTGGATCAGAAGAAAAAACACCAAACACTATGAATTTCCCCGCAAAACCACCCTAAACTCACCTGATCTTCTTCAAAACCCACAATCCACTCCCATTTACCCTAACGACCAACGAGAATCCAACTAAAACCCAACGGAGACCCCAAAACAAGTCGAAAACACCCCAAACAAGAACAGGATAACCCCTAAAAAAGAAAGAAAACCCCAAAAAACATAGATCCACCCCAAAAACACACTAAACCTACCTGATGTTCTCCAAATCCCAAAGTCCACTCCCAACAAACTTAAAACACATTAGGAAATCAACGAAACGCAACGGAAACCCCAAAACACCTCAAAAACACCACAAAAAAAAGCGGGATCACCCCCAAAACCGAAAGAAAACCCTAAAAGCCGTTGATCCACCCCAATAGTCCCCCTAAACCTACCTGATGTTCTCCAATACCCACAATTTACACGTTTTCACCATGATGAACAACAAGAACCCAACAAAAACCAACGGAGACCCCAAAATATGTCAAAAACACCCCAAAAAAGAATGGGACCACCCCAAAAACAGAAGAAAACGCTAAAAAAAAAAAAAAAAAAAAAAAAAACAGAAGAATTCAACCAAAACCATAGATTCACCACCCAGAAAAACTTAAACTCACCTGATATTCTCCAAAACCCACAATTTACACTTTTCCAACATGATGACCAACAAGAACCCAACAAAACCCAACGGAGACCCCAAAACACATCAAAAACACACCCAAAAAGAACGGGATCACCCCAGAAAAACAGAAAAAAAAAAAACAAATACCATGAATCCACCCCAAAAGTCCCCCTAAACCTACCTGATGTTCTCCAAAACCCACAATTTACCCTTTTCCACCATGATGCCAACGGAAAACCCAACGAAACCCAACGGAGAACCCAAAACACATCAAAAACACCACAAACAAGAACCGAATCACCCCCAAAACTGGAACAAAATCCCCAAAAAGCACGGATCAAATCCCAAAACCACCCTAAACCTACCTGATGTTCTCCAAAACCCACTATTCAGCCTTTTCCACCAAAATGAACAAGGAAAACACAACGAAACAAAACAGAGACCACAAAACACGTCCAAAACACCCCAAACAAGAACGGAATCACCCCCAAAACTGGAAGAAAATCCCCCAAAAACATAGATCCACCCCAAAAAACACCCTAAACCTACCTGATGTTCTCCAAAACCCACAATTTACACTTTTCCACCATGATGACCACGGAAAACACAACGAAACCCAACGGAGAACCCAAAACACGTCCAAAACACCCCAAACAAGAACAGGATCACCCCCAAAAACGAAAGAAAACCCCAAAAAGCACGGATCCAATCCCAAAACCACTCTAAACGTACCTGATGTTCTCCAAATCCAAATGTCCACTCCCAACCACCATAAAACCCATTAGGAACTCAACGAAACCCAACGGAAACCCCAAAAACACCTCAAAAACACCCCAGAAAAGAACTGGATCAGAAGAAAAAACACCAAACACTATGAATTTCCCCGCAAAACCACCCTAAACTCACCTGATCTTCTTCAAAACCCACAATCCACTCCCATTTACCCTAACGACCAACGAGAATCCAACTAAAACCCAACGGAGACCCCAAAACAAGTCGAAAACACCCCAAACAAGAACAGGATAACCCCTAAAAAAGAAAGAAAACCCCAAAAAACATAGATCCACCCCAAAAACACACTAAACCTACCCGATGTTCTCCAAATCCCAAAGTCCACTCCCAACAAACTTAAAACACATTAGGAAATCAACGAAACGCAACGGAAACCCCAAAACACGTCAAAAACACCACAAAAAAAAAGCGGGATCACCCCCAAAACCGAAAGAAAACCCTAAAAGCCGTTGATCCACCCCAAAAGTCCCCCTAAACCTACCTGATGTTCTCCAATACCCACAATTTACCCTTTTCCACCATGATGAACAACAAGAACCCAACAAAAACCAACGGAGACCCCAAAATATGTCAAAAACACCCCAAAAAAGAATGGGACCACCCCAAAAACAGAAGAAAACGCTAAAAAAAAAAAAAAAAAAAAAAAACAGAAGAATTCAACCAAAACCATAGATTCACCACCCAGAAAAACTTAAACTCACCTGATATTCTCCAAAACCCACAATTTACACTTTTCCAACATGATGACCAACAAGAACCCAACAAAACCCAACGGAGACCCCAAAACACATCAAAAACACACCAAAAAAGAACGGGATCACCCCAGAAAAACAGAAAAAAAAAAAACAAATACCATGAATCCACCCCAAAAGTCCCCCTAAACCTACCTGATGTTCTCCAAAACCCACAATTTACCCTTTTCCACCATGATGCCAACGGAAAACCCAACGAAACCCAACGGAGAACCCAAAACACATCAAAAACACCACAAACAAGAACCGAATCACCCCCAAAACTGGAACAAAATCCCCAAAAAGCACGGATCAAATCCCAAAACCACCCTAAACCTACCTGATGTTCTCCAAAACCCACTATTCAGCCTTTTCCACCAAAATGAACAAGGAAAACACAACGAAACAAAACAGAGACCACAAAACACGTCCAAAACACCCCAAACAAGAACGGAATCACCCCCAAAACTGGAAGAAAATCCCCCAAAAACATAGATCCACCCCAAAAAACACCCTAAACCTACCTGATGTTCTCCAAAACCCACAATTTACACTTTTCCACCATGATGACCACGGAAAACACAACGAAACCCAACGGAGAACCCAAAACACGTCCAAAACACCCCAAACAAGAACAGGATCACCCCCAAAAACGAAAGAAAACCCCAAAAAGCACGGATCCAATCCCAAAACCACTCTAAACGTACCTGATGTTCTCCAAATCCAAATGTCCACTCCCAACCACCATAAAACCCATTAGGAACTCAACGAAACCCAACGGAAACCCCAAAAACACCTCAAAAACACCCCAGAAAAGAACTGGATCAGAAGAAAAAACACCAAACACTATGAATTTCCCCGCAAAACCACCCTAAACTCACCTGATCTTCTTCAAAACCCACAATCCACTCCCATTTACCCTAACGACCAACGAGAATCCAACTAAAACCCAACGGAGACCCCAAAACAAGTCGAAAACACCCCAAACAAGAACAGGATAACCCCTAAAAAAGAAAGAAAACCCCAAAAAACATAGATCCACCCCAAAAACACACTAAACCTACCCGATGTTCTCCAAATCCCAAAGTCCACTCCCAACAAACTTAAAACACATTAGGAAATCAACGAAACGCAACGGAAACCCCAAAACACGTCAAAAACACCACAAAAAAAAGCGGGATCACCCCCAAAACCGAAAGAAAACCCTAAAAGCCGTTGATCCACCCCAAAAGTCCCCCTAAACCTACCTGATGTTCTCCAATACCCACAATTTACCCTTTTCCACCATGATGAACAACAAGAACCCAACAAAAACCAACGGAGACCCCAAAATATGTCAAAAACACCCCAAAAAAGAATGGGACCACCCCAAAAACAGAAGAAAACGCTAAAAAAAAAAAAAAAAAAAAAAAAAACAGAAGAATTCAACCAAAACCATAGATTCACCACCCAGAAAAACTTAAACTCACCTGATATTCTCCAAAACCCACAATTTACACTTTTCCAACATGATGACCAACAAGAACCCAACAAAACCCAACGGAGACCCCAAAACACATCAAAAACACACCCAAAAAGAACGGGATCACCCCAGAAAAACAGAAAAAAAAAAAACAAATACCATGAATCCACCCCAAAAGTCCCCCTAAACCTACCTGATGTTCTCCAAAACCCACAATTTACCCTTTTCCACCATGATGCCAACGGAAAACCCAACGAAACCCAACGGAGAACCCAAAACACATCAAAAACACCACAAACAAGAACCGAATCACCCCCAAAACTGGAACAAAATCCCCAAAAAGCACGGATCAAATCCCAAAACCACCCTAAACCTACCTGATGTTCTCCAAAACCCACTATTCAGCCTTTTCCACCAAAATGAACAAGGAAAACACAACGAAACAAAACAGAGACCACAAAACACGTCCAACACACCCCAAACAAGAACGGAATCACCCCCAAAACTGGAAGAAAATCCCCCAAAAACATAGATCCACCCCAAAAAACACCCTAAACCTACCTGATGTTCTCCAAAACCCACAATTTACACTTTTCCACCATGATGACCACGGAAAACACAACGAAACCCAACGGAGAACCCAAAACACGTCCAAAACACCCCAAACAAGAACAGGATCACCCCCAAAAACGAAAGAAAACCCCAAAAAGCACGGATCCAATCCCAAAACCACTCTAAACGTACCTGATGTTCTCCAAATCCAAATGTCCACTCCCAACCACCATAAAACCCATTAGGAACTCAACGAAACCCAACGGAAACCCCAAAAACACCTCAAAAACACCCCAGAAAAGAACTGGATCAGAAGAAAAAACACCAAACACTATGAATTTCCCCGCAAAACCACCCTAAACTCACCTGATCTTCTTCAAAACCCACAATCCACTCCCATTTACCCTAACGACCAACGAGAATCCAACTAAAACCCAACGGAGACCCCAAAACAAGTCGAAAACACCCCAAACAAGAACAGGATAACCCCTAAAAAAGAAAGAAAACCCCAAAAAACATAGATCCACCCCAAAAACACACTAAACCTACCTGATGTTCTCCAAATCCCAAAGTCCACTCCCAACAAACTTAAAACACATTAGGAAATCAACGAAACGCAACGGAAACCCCAAAACACGTCAAAAACACCACAAAAAAAAGCGGGATCACCCCCAAAACCGAAAGAAAACCCTAAAAGCCGTTGATCCACCCCAAAAGTCCCCCTAAACCTACCTGATGTTCTCCAATACCCACAATTTACCCTTTTCCACCATGATGAACAACAAGAACCCAACAAAAACCAACGGAGACCCCAAAATATGTCAAAAACACCCCAAAAAAGAATGGGACCACCCCAAAAACAGAAGAAAACGCTAAAAAAAAAAAAAAAAAAAAAAAAAACAGAAGAATTCAACCAAAACCATAGATTCACCACCCAGAAAAACTTAAACTCACCTGATATTCTCCAAAACCCACAATTTACACTTTTCCAACATGATGACCAACAAGAACCCAACAAAACCCAACGGAGACCCCAAAACACATCAAAAACACACCAAAAAAGAACGGGATCACCCCAGAAAAACAGAAAAAAAAAAAACAAATACCATGAATCCACCCCAAAAGTCCCCCTAAACCTACCTGATGTTCTCCAAAACCCACAATTTACCCTTTTCCACCATGATGCCAACGGAAAACCCAACGAAACCCAACGGAGAACCCAAAACACATCAAAAACACCACAAACAAGAACCGAATCACCCCCAAAACTGGAACAAAATCCCCAAAAAGCACGGATCAAATCCCAAAACCACCCTAAACCTACCTGATGTTCTCCAAAACCCACTATTCAGCCTTTTCCACCAAAATGAACAAGGAAAACACAACGAAACAAAACAGAGACCACAAAACACGTCCAACACACCCCAAACAAGAACGGAATCACCCCCAAAACTGGAAGAAAATCCCCCAAAAACATAGATCCACCCCAAAAAACACCCTAAACCTACCTGATGTTCTCCAAAACCCACAATTTACACTTTTCCACCATGATGACCACGGAAAACACAACGAAACCCAACGGAGAACCCAAAACACGTCCAAAACACCCCAAACAAGAACAGGATCACCCCCAAAAACGAAAGAAAACCCCAAAAAGCACGGATCCAATCCCAAAACCACTCTAAACGTACCTGATGTTCTCCAAATCCAAATGTCCACTCCCAACCACCATAAAACCCATTAGGAACTCAACGAAACCCAACGGAAACCCCAAAAACACCTCAAAAACACCCCAGAAAAGAACTGGATCAGAAGAAAAAACACCAAACACTATGAATTTCCCCGCAAAACCACCCTAAACTCACCTGATCTTCTTCAAAACCCACAATCCACTCCCATTTACCCTAACGACCAACGAGAATCCAACTAAAACCCAACGGAGACCCCAAAACAAGTCGAAAACACCCCAAACAAGAACAGGATAACCCCTAAAAAAGAAAGAAAACCCCAAAAAACATAGATCCACCCCAAAAACACACTAAACCTACCTGATGTTCTCCAAATCCCAAAGTCCACTCCCAACAAACTTAAAACACATTAGGAAATCAACGAAACGCAACGGAAACCCCAAAACACGTCAAAAACACCACAAAAAAAAGCGGGATCACCCCCAAAACCGAAAGAAAACCCTAAAAGCCGTTGATCCACCCCAAAAGTCCCCCTAAACCTACCTGATGTTCTCCAATACCCACAATTTACCCTTTTCCACCATGATGAACAACAAGAACCCAACAAAAACCAACGGAGACCCCAAAATATGTCAAAAACACCCCAAAAAAGAATGGGACCACCCCAAAAACAGAAGAAAACGCTAAAAAAAAAAAACAGAAGAATTCAACCAAAACCATAGATTCACCACCCAGAAAAACTTAAACTCACCTGATATTCTCCAAAACCCACAATTTACACTTTTCCAACATGATGACCAACAAGAACCCAACAAAACCCAACGGAGACCCCAAAACACATCAAAAACACACCAAAAAAGAACGGGATCACCCCAGAAAAACAGAAAAAAAAAAAACAAATACCATGAATCCACCCCAAAAGTCCCCCTAAACCTACCTGATGTTCTCCAAAACCCACAATTTACCCTTTTCCACCATGATGCCAACGGAAAACCCAACGAAACCCAACGGAGAACCCAAAACACATCAAAAACACCACAAACAAGAACCGAATCACCCCCAAAACTGGAACAAAATCCCCAAAAAGCACGGATCAAATCCCAAAACCACCCTAAACCTACCTGATGTTCTCCAAAACCCACTATTCAGCCTTTTCCACCAAAATGAACAAGGAAAACACAACGAAACAAAACAGAGACCACAAAACACGTCCAACACACCCCAAACAAGAACGGAATCACCCCCAAAACTGGAAGAAAATCCCCCAAAAACATAGATCCACCCCAAAAAACACCCTAAACCTACCTGATGTTCTCCAAAACCCACAATTTACACTTTTCCACCATGATGACCACGGAAAACACAACGAAACCCAACGGAGAACCCAAAACACGTCCAAAACACCCCAAACAAGAACAGGATCACCCCCAAAAACGAAAGAAAACCCCAAAAAGCACGGATCCAATCCCAAAACCACTCTAAACGTACCTGATGTTCTCCAAATCCAAATGTCCACTCCCAACCACCATAAAACCCATTAGGAACTCAACGAAACCCAACGGAAACCCCAAAAACACCTCAAAAACACCCCAGAAAAGAACTGGATCAGAAGAAAAAACACCAAACACTATGAATTTCCCCGCAAAACCACCCTAAACTCACCTGATCTTCTTCAAAACCCACAATCCACTCCCATTTACCCTAACGACCAACGAGAATCCAACTAAAACCCAACGGAGACCCCAAAACAAGTCGAAAACACCCCAAACAAGAACAGGATAACCCCTAAAAAAGAAAGAAAACCCCAAAAAACATAGATCCACCCCAAAAACACACTAAACCTACCTGATGTTCTCCAAATCCCAAAGTCCACTCCCAACAAACTTAAAACACATTAGGAAATCAACGAAACGCAACGGAAACCCCAAAACACGTCAAAAACACCACAAAAAAAAGCGGGATCACCCCCAAAACCGAAAGAAAACCCTAAAAGCCGTTGATCCACCCCAATAGTCCCCCTAAACCTACCTGATGTTCTCCAATACCCACAATTTACACGTTTTCACCATGATGAACAACAAGAACCCAACAAAAACCAACGGAGACCCCAAAATATGTCAAAAACACCCCAAAAAAGAATGGGACCACCCCAAAAACAGAAGAAAACGCTAAAAAAAAAAAAAAAAAAAAACAGAAGAATTCAACCAAAACCATAGATTCACCACCCAGAAAAACTTAAACTCACCTGATATTCTCCAAAACCCACAATTTACACTTTTCCAACATGATGACCAACAAGAACCCAACAAAACCCAACGGAGACCCCAAAACACATCAAAAACACACCCAAAAAGAACGGGATCACCCCAGAAAAACAGAAAAAAAAAAAACAAATACCATGAATCCACCCCAAAAGTCCCCCTAAACCTACCTGATGTTCTCCAAAACCCACGATTTACCCTTTTCCACCATGATGCCAACGGAAAACCCAACGAAACCCAACGGAGAACCCAAAACACATCAAAAACACCACAAACAAGAACCGAATCACCCCCAAAACTGGAACAAAATCCCCAAAAAGCACGGATCAAATCCCAAAACCACCCTAAACCTACCTGATGTTCTCCAAAACCCACTATTCAGCCTTTTCCACCAAAATGAACAAGGAAAACACAACGAAACAAAACAGAGACCACAAAACACGTCCAACACACCCCAAACAAGAACGGAATCACCCCCAAAACTGGAAGAAAATCCCCCAAAAACATAGATCCACCCCAAAAAACACCCTAAACCTACCTGATGTTCTCCAAAACCCACAATTTACACTTTTCCACCATGATGACCACGGAAAACACAACGAAACCCAACGGAGAACCCAAAACACGTCCAAAACACCCCAAACAAGAACAGGATCACCCCCAAAAACGAAAGAAAACCCCAAAAAGCACGGATCCAATCCCAAAACCACTCTAAACGTACCTGATGTTCTCCAAATCCAAATGTCCACTCCCAACCACCATAAAACCCATTAGGAACTCAACGAAACCCAACGGAAACCCCAAAAACACCTCAAAAACACCCCAGAAAAGAACTGGATCAGAAGAAAAAACACCAAACACTATGAATTTCCCCGCAAAACCACCCTAAACTCACCTGATCTTCTTCAAAACCCACAATCCACTCCCATTTACCCTAACGACCAACGAGAATCCAACTAAAACCCAACGGAGACCCCAAAACAAGTCGAAAACACCCCAAACAAGAACAGGATAACCCCTAAAAAAGAAAGAAAACCCCAAAAAACATAGATCCACCCCAAAAACACACTAAACCTACCTGATGTTCTCCAAATCCCAAAGTCCACTCCCAACAAACTTAAAACACATTAGGAAATCAACGAAACGCAACGGAAACCCCAAAACACGTCAAAAACACCACAAAAAAAAGCGGGATCACCCCCAAAACCGAAAGAAAACCCTAAAAGCCGTTGATCCACCCCAATAGTCCCCCTAAACCTACCTGATGTTCTCCAATACCCACAATTTACACGTTTTCACCATGATGAACAACAAGAACCCAACAAAAACCAACGGAGACCCCAAAATATGTCAAAAACACCCC
Organism: Aythya ferina; assembly: GCF_964211825.1. Lineage (NCBI taxonomy): Eukaryota > Metazoa > Chordata > Aves > Anseriformes > Anatidae > Aythya > Aythya ferina. The sequence continues at coordinate 78,051,884 of NC_140300.1, forward strand.
AAAAAAGAATGGGACCACCCCAAAAACAGAAGAAAACGCTAAAAAAAAAAAAAAAAAAAAAAAAACAGAAGAATTCAACCAAAACCATAGATTCACCACCCAGAAAAACTTAAACTCACCTGATATTCTCCAAAACCCACAATTTACACTTTTCCAACATGATGACCAACAAGAACCCAACAAAACCCAACGGAGACCCCAAAACACATCAAAAACACACCCAAAAAGAACGGGATCACCCCAGAAAAACAGAAAAAAAAAAACAAATACCATGAATCCACCCCAAAAGTCCCCCTAAACCTACCTGATGTTCTCCAAAACCCACAATTTACCCTTTTCCACCATGATGCCAACGGAAAACCCAACGAAACCCAACGGAGAACCCAAAACACATCAAAAACACCACAAACAAGAACCGAATCACCCCCAAAACTGGAACAAAATCCCCAAAAAGCACGGATCAAATCCCAAAACCACCCTAAACCTACCTGATGTTCTCCAAAACCCACTATTCAGCCTTTTCCACCAAAATGAACAAGGAAAACACAACGAAACAAAACAGAGACCACAAAACACGTCAAAAACACCCCAAACAAGAACGGAATCACCCCCAAAACTGGAAGAAAATCCCCCAAAAACATAGATCCACCCCAAAAAACACCCTAAACCTACCTGATGTTCTCCAAAACCCACAATTTACACTTTTCCACCATGATGACCACGAGAAACCCAATGAAACCCAACGGAGACCCCAAAACACGTCAAAAACACCCCAAACAAGAACAGGATCACCCCCAAAAACGAAAGAAAACCCCAAAAAGCACGGATCCAATCCCAAAACCACTCTAAACCTACCTGATGTTCTCCAAATCCAAATGTCCACTCCCAACCACCATAAAACCCATTAGGAACTCAACGAAACCCAACGGAAACCCCAAAAACACCTCAAAAACACCCCAGAAAAGAACTGGATCAGAAGAAAAAACACCAAACACTATGAATTTCCCCGCAAAACCACCCTAAACTCACCTGATCTTCTTCAAAACCCACAATCCACTCCCATTTACCCTAACGACCAACGAGAATCCAACTAAAACCCAACGGAGACCCCAAAACAAGTCGAAAACACCCCAAACAAGAACAGGATAACCCCTAAAAAAGAAAGAAAACCCCAAAAAACATAGATCCACCCCAAAAACACACTAAACCTACCTGATGTTCTCCAAATCCCAAAGTCCACTCCCAACAAACTTAAAACACATTAGGAAATCAACGAAACGCAACGGAAACCCCAAAACACGTCAAAAACACCACAAAAAAAAGCGGGATCACCCCCAAAACCGAAAGAAAACCCTAAAAGCCGTTGATCCACCCCAATAGTCCCCCTAAACCTACCTGATGTTCTCCAATACCCACAATTTACACGTTTTCACCATGATGAACAACAAGAACCCAACAAAACCCAACGGAGACCCCAAAATATGTCAAAAACACCCCAAAAAACAACTGGTTTAGTAGAAAAACAACAGAAGAAAACCCTAAAAACCATGAATCTGCCCCAGAAGTCGTCATAAACCTACCTGATGTTCTCCAAAACCCGCAATTTACACTTTTCCACCATGATGACCAACGAGAAGGGTTAGGGTAAAGGTTTTCATTTGTTAAAGCTGAAACGCAGTATGCAATCTTGAACGTCACAGGCAGAGCTGCCTATGGCAATGTGAGAGAGTAAAAGATGGAGCAGATGTTCTACTCCTAGTTCTTTCTTTATACGTAAATAAAAGTTTGAGCTAATTCCAGTTGGAAGAGTTCCAATTTCTTGCTTGGTCATAATGTCTTTTAATATTGAAAGCTGCAGCAAAAGCATGGGGATTTTTGCTTCTAGAAACACCCTAGTTCTCTTGTCTGCACTATGCATGCTTTTGAGCTAAAACTGATTAAAAAATAAAAAGAAAAATCACACACACACAAAAAAAAAAAAAAATACACCACAGCTGCTGCTGCTCTCTTTCTACTTCCTTGTGCTTTGCCCCTACCCTTCCCAAGTCGGACCCGGACCCCGCTGCGGCTAGCACACGCGTCGCCCAGGACCGCAGCCTACGACCTCGGGACGGTCGCATCCCGCGCCTCCGGCAGGAGCTACCCGGGAGGGCAGGACGGCCTGCCGCAGCTCCGCAAGAGACCGAACCTGCTGGATTCCGGGACGGCCAGAGCCCGAGCCGGTGGGCAGCAGCCTCCCGCTTCACGGCTCGGCAGTGAAGCTCACGGTTCATCGTCCGGGTCACGGTTCGTCGCCCGACTTCGGACCCACGGGACAGCCGGCACCCGCGCCGCCGGAGGCCGGACACACGGGCCTCGGCATCGCCGTCCCCGAACCGCACGAAGTCACACACGGTCTCCGGTGCGTCCAGCACACGCATCGCAAAGACCGGAGCCCAGATTATAGGATCAGCCAGCCCCGCGCCGCCCGAGGTCGGACCGGGAACCCGGTGCGCTTGGCACATGCGTCGCCAAAGACCGGAGCCCTGGGAAGCGTGATGGCCGGATCCCACGCAGCCCGAGTTCGGACCCACGGGACATGGGACAGCCGGCACCCGTGCCGACGGAGGCCGGTCACGCGGGCCCCGGGACCACAGTCCCCGAGCCTCCCGAGGTCGGACCCGGACCCCGTGTGTTGGGGCTGTCTGAGCTGGAGTCACCTTTTCCCTGCAGCAGCCCGCACAGTGCTGTACTCTGCACTCGTAGCTGGAACAGCACTGATATCACTCCAGTGTTGTGTCTGCGTAGTGCTGGCACAGCATCAGGACTCCTTCCAAGCTCCCAAGAGCCAGCAGGCTAGGGGTGGGCAAGTTATGGGGAGGGGACGTTGTCGGGCCAGCTGACCTAATCCAGCTAAAGGGATATTCTGTAACACCCGATGTCACACTCAGCAATAAAAGGGGGGGCTCTCGTGGGGGAGGGGGCTGTTCCTCCTGAACATCCACTACGCGTTTGAGGCCCTGCTTCCCAGGACATGGCCGAACACCGCTCGCTGATGGGAAGTAGAGAATAATTTTTTTCTCTCTCGGTGCTTCCATGCGGACTTATTGTTTCTTTTGTTTCTTTTTCTCCCCATTCCCTTTCCCTGTAATTATACCTTTCTTATCTCAAACCTCGAGCTCTCTGTGTTGTATTTTCTCCCCCTTCCTCTTTGAGGAGAGGGGGAGTGAGAGAGCGGTTGTGGTGGAACTCGGCTGCCCACCTAAGTAAAACCACCACAGTCCTTTTTGGTGCCTAACGAGGGTTGGGCTCCAAAAGGCTTGCGGCGCTCGAGGGTTGAGATAACAATAGTATTGATTGAAGTATTTACAACTAACATATTGGTTGTCATAATGCTCGGTTTTCTGGTAATACTTTTCTGTGTGGATATGTTTTATGTAGCCCAGTCTCTGTTTTCTTTTTTCCTTTACATCCGGTCGGAGAAAATGTTGAAGTCTGTGCTTGTTTTTTTAACATGTTGTGCTGTAACATACTGGCCTTCAGTTTGGTTTGGTATTCAAGCCCGGCATTGTTATCCTCCTGGTCTCCTGGAGATTATATTATTGACAATATTAAGAATTATAGTGCTTTCTTTTTTGCCCCCAGCAGTCAATCAGTGAATAATATCGGGTGTGGTGCCTTCTACTTTTCTCCCTGTGGGCTAATTACAGCAGCCTTTCAGTATCTTGGATACCCCTGGTGAGATATTATCCTCATATACTAGGTGTAGTGTTTGTCTTCTTCCCCAAGGCAAAGCAGTTTATTAAGAATATTATCCAAGGACCTGTCCCCAGACAAAGTTGTGGGTGGCAAGGTGTGTGGGGGGATTTGGGCAGGTACCTATCACGGTTTTCTCCTCCAATGGTTCTAAATTTCACCCCTGAACAAGTACAAAATCCAAGAAAGTTGGTAGAATGTTTGAAAGATATTGCCCTGACCCTGGCAATACTAGAGAACTCCACTAGCTGGCTGCACTCTGCTGGGGTCTGGCTTACGCCTATCAGATGTCAATTAACATTGCCCAGCACCCTCAAGGGGATAGTGAGGTTCTTGAATTTGATGATGAGACAGCACACACTATGACCACCCCAGAGGACCGACCATCTTTGGTATCAGTCGCCCCCGTAGTAAAGACAAAACAGTGGAAACGGAGATCAGGTCGTTTAGTAAGGGAAGGAGCTCCTCCTATGGATGAGGGAGAAGAGGAAAAGGCAAGCGGCTCTAAAGCAGCGTTATCACGGCAACATCACGAAGAAGAGACTGAAATCATAGATGAATCAGAAACTACTCGGTCTCTATCCTTGAGTGAGCTGCGAGAAATACGAAAAGCCTTCAGTCGCCGTCCAGGTGAGCACATCCTCACTTGGCTGCTTCGACGCTGGGATAGTGGGGCCAATACCCAACAGCTAGAAGGCAACAAAGCCAAGCAGCTGGGATCCCTTTCTAGAGAAAGGCTCATTGACAGAGTAATTGGAAGAGAGGCACAAGTTATCAGCCTCTGGAGGCGAATCCTAACAGCTGCGAAAGAAAGGTATCCCCACAAAGAGGGTATTGTCTCCCAAGTAAACAAATGGACCACTATGGATAAGTTACCACTTGTCCATTTGGATATGGATAAGATTCCAGCAGCTGCGGGAATTAGCTGTGCTGGAGATGCTTTATAGTGATTTAAACAACGCCCAGGCACCTAAAGACCCCGATGAAGTCCAATGCACAGCGTCCAGGTGGCGGAAGTTTGTACGGGCTGCTCCTCCAACACATGCCAGCACACTGGCAGTCATGGGTTGGGACGAGGGGATGGGGCCAACTGTGGACAACGTGTCCAATCAACTTCATCAATATGAAGAAAATCTCTCTGCCCCAGTACGGGACTGCATTTCAGCTGTGGAGAGACTGTCCCAACGGTTAGATGAACACATAGCTTCGTCCTCACCTAGACGGAAAAATCTTTCGGCCTTCAAGCACCAGCAGTCCCCGGCTCAAACAAGGGAGAATCCGGGACGCACACCGCGAGGTACCTTGTGGTTTTATTTACGTGACCACGGGGAAGATAGGAGGAAGTGGGACGGTGAACCGACCTCGGCCCTAGCTGCTCGGCTACGTGAGCTACGGAAAGATACAGCAGCAACAAAGAGGGCCCCTAGGAGGATTGCTGCCCCGGTTTCTGTTGAACAGTCCCCCAGAGGGAGTAGAAGGAACAGTAATACTCCTGACCCTGATGAAGAGACTTCTCCTTCACGTTTGGAAGAAATAATTGATAGATACTCTGACCAGGACTAGTGGGGCCCTGCCTCTAGCCAGGTAGAGGAGAGGGACAACCGGATTTACTGGACTGTGTGGATTCGATGGCCTGGCACACCGGAACCGCAAAAATAGAAAGCTTTAGTGGACACAGGCGCACAGTGTACTCTAATGCCGTCAGGCCACCAAGGGGCAGAACCCATCTCTATCTCCGGAGTGACGGGGGGATCCCAAGAGCTAACCATATTGGAAGCTGAAGTGAGTCTAACTGGGAATGAGTGGCAAAAGCACCCCATCGTGACTGGCCCAGAGGCTCCGTGCATCGTCGGCATAGACTACCTCAGGAAAGGGTACCTCAAGGATCCAATAGGGTACCGGTGGGCTTTTGGCATAGCTGCCTTGAGCACAGAGAAGATTAAGCAGCTGTCTACCCTGCCTGGTCTCTCACAAGACCCTTCTGCTGTAGGATTGCTGAGGATTGAAGAACAGCAAGTGCCAATTGCGACTACAACTGTGCACCGGCGGCAATAGCGCACCAACCAAGACTCCCTGATTCCTCTCCATGAGTTAGTTCACCATCTGGAGACCCAAGGAGTGATCAGCAAGACTCATTCACCTTTTAACAGTCCTATATGGCCAGTGCGAAAGTCCAATGGCGAGTGGAGGCTAACAGTGGACTATCGGGGCCTGAATGAAGTCACACCACCACTAAGTGCAGCAGTGCCAGACATGCTAGAACTTCAGTACGAACTAGAGTCAAAGGCAGCCAAGTGGAATGCTACTATCGATACTGCTAATGCATTTTTCTCTATCCGTCTAGCAGCAGTATGCAGGCCACAATTTGCTTTCACTTGGAGGGGCATTCAGTATACTTGGAATCGACTGCCCCAGGGGTGGAAACACAGCCCTGCCATCTGCCATGGACTGATCCAGACGACACTGGAACAGGGGAACGCTCCTGAACACCTGCAGTATATCGATGATATCATCGTATGGGGTAACACAGCAGAAGAAGTTTTTGGGAAAGGGAAGAAAATAATTCCAATTCTCCTGAAAGCTGGATTTGCCATTAAACAGAATAAGGTCAAGGGACCTGCACAGGAAATCCAGTTGTTGGGGGTAAAATGGCAGGATGGACGTCGCCACATTCCGACGGATGAGATCAACAAAATAACAGTTCTGTCTCCGCCAACCAGCAAAAAAGAAACAGAAGCGTTCCTAGGTCTTGTGGGATTTTGGAGAATGCATGTGCCAGGCTATAGTCAGCTTGTGAGTCCTCTATATTGAGTGACTCGAAAGAGGAACTGACCATTGAGGCCATCACACAGGTTACCCATCAGTGTGAGACCTGTGCTGCAATCAAACGAGCCATGAGGGGAAAGTCTCCCTGGAATAGTGGGAGATGGCTTGGATTTCGACCTGGTGAGGTCTGGCAGATTGACTACATCGGACCACTTCCACAAACCCGCCAAGGCAAACGGTACATAATCACCATGGAAGAAGCAACTAATGGGTGGCTGGAAACATAACCTGTAAACCATGCCACGGCCCGAAACTATCTTGGGCCTGGAAAGACAAGTGCTGTGGGATTGCATTCGTGGGATTGTTTTTGCCAAAGGTCCAGGGTATACCTGGTGGGTGATGCAGAAAGATGGGGATATCAAGTGTGTGCCTCAAGGAGATTTAACACTGGGAGAAAATTAATCTGTCATCCAAGTTATGTGTTGTAAGAGGACACTGCAGAACCAATGAAAGGTCAACTTTGCAAGGAACCAGGCAAGTGCAACAGTGATGTGAGCTAAGCTGGTGCTGGTGTCAAGAAAACCAACTTCGCCTGCCCTGAGTGACCACTTTGACAGATGATGGTGAAACCATCAACAGTTTTTATAAGCATTTTGGGAAAAGACCTATAGAATAAAGAGAAGTACAGACATAAAAATGCTTCAATGGACAGAAAACTATGGTGATGAGACCATCTATATACTAAACTGTACCTGATTGTGACACAAATGTTATGGAATAAGGGGTGGAAGTTGTGTTGCGTCTGTCTGAGCTGGAGTCACCGTTTCCCTGCAGCAGCCCGCACAGTGCTGTACTCTACACTCGTAGCTGGAACAACACTGAAATCACTCCAGTGTTGTGTCTATTGCTGCATAGTGCTGGCACAGCATCAGTACTCTTTCCAAGTCCCCAAGAGTAGGCACGGGTGCCGGCTGTCCCGTGTTCCGTGGGTCCGAACTCGGGCTGCGTGACGCACGACCATCCCGCGGCCCTGGGTGCCGTTCTTGGGCGACGCATGTGCCAAGCGCACCGGGTTCCCGGTCCGACCTCGGGCGGCGCAGGGCTGGCTGATCCTATAATCTGGGCTCCGGTCTTTGCGATGCGTGTGCTGGACGCACCGGAGACCGTGTGTGACTTCGTGCGGTTCGGGGACGGCGATCCCGAGGCCCGTGTGTCCGGCCTCCGGCGGCGCGGGTGCCGGCTGTCCCGTGGGTCCGAAGTCGGGCGACGAACCGTGACCCGGACGATGAACCGTGAGCTTCACTGCCGAGCCGCGAAGCGGGAGGCTGCTGCCCACCGGCTTGGGCTCTGGCCGTCCCGGAATCCAGCAGGTTCGGTCTCTTGCGGAGCTGCGGCAGGCCGTCCTGCCCTCCCGGGTAGCTCCTGCCGGAGGCGCGGGATGCGACCGTCCCGAGGTCCTAGGCTGCGGTCCTGGGCGACGCGTGTGCTAGCCGCAGCGGGGGCCGGGTCCGACTTTGGCTTTGTCAGGGACGGCGGTCCCGGGCTCCAGGTGTCCGGCCTCGGGCGGCGCGGCCGGCTGTCCCGTGTCCCGGCGATCAGAACTCGGGCGGGTTGGGGGCCGACTGTGCCGTGAAGCGGGAGGCTGCTGTCTGCCGGCTCGGGGTCTGGCCGTGCCGGAGACAGGGGGTTCGGTCCCGTGCGAAGCTGCGGCCGGCCGACCCGCGCTCCCCGTTTCTCTATCCCGGGGCGCGGAATCTGACCCTCGCAAGCTCCTGGGCTCCGTTGTCGGGAGACGCTTGTGCTAGTCGCAGCGGTGCGGCCGGCCGTCCCGATTCTCTGGGATCCGGTCTTGGGCGACGCTTGGGAGCCCAGAAGCTCTTGGGAACCCAGCTGCTAGGGACAGCCGGCCCCGCGCCGCCCGAGGCGGGACACCTGGACACCGCGACCGCCGGCCCCGAGAAGCCGAGTTCGGCCCCGGAGCCCGCGGAGTCTAGCACAAGACCGGTGCCCAGGGTTTCGGGACGGCCGGCCACCGAACCGCACGGGACCGAAAGCCCGCTCTCTGGGAAGCCGGCGGACGCCAGCCCCCCGCTTCACTGCACGGCCGGCCCCCACGCCCCCTGAAGTCGGATCCCCGGGACACGACATAGCCGGCCCCCGCTAGCCGACGGCCCCGGAATCGCCGTCCCCGAACCGTCCGATGTCGGACCCGGCACCCGGTGCTGCTTGCAAACGCGTCGCACAAGACCGGAGCACAGGGGCTCGGAAGAGCCAGCTCCCGCCCTGCCGGAGGCCGGACTCCCGGGCTATGTCCACATGTCTCTTCAATACTTTTAAGGATCGGGTCTCTTACCACTTCCCCGGGCAGCCTGTTCTAATAGCAAAGCACCCCTTCCATGAAGAAATGCTTATTCAGTATCGAGCTAGCCAGTGCTGGTAAACAGAGGTGTTTCTCCCTAGGGGTAGGGCTTGGCATTTCCCTCTCCTGAACTTCAAAAGGTTCCTGCCTGCCCCTATCTGCAGCCTGTCAAGGTTCCTCTGAATGCGCAGCCCCCCTTACAAGCGCCTTTTCCACAGAAACCACTGACCACCCTCCGCCTTGCCCCCTCCCAATTCGGCCTGCCCCAGGGCGCCACCGACCACCAACCTCCTTGCAGCACCACGCCTCAGCATCCCGAGCTATCCCGACAGCTTCCACCCATCGGGAGGTCCCACTTGTAATAAATGACCGAGTCCCAAATAGGCTTACAATTAATGTTTATGATTTATTAAAGGAATAGAGGTAAGCAAGCAGCGCTGGGTGCGCCAGGAGTTTCTGCTCCACCAAGACGCACACAAGTTACATTAGGCGGCTGGTTTTTATGCTGCTAGGCTAATACATATTCATTACTACTTCTACAAAAGGCAGGGTTATTCTAATTAGTTCCCAGAATCCAAACCCTCCCACTGGTGCAGGCGTTATCAGTCTCCGGTGGTCCCTCTGGGGGCCGCTCGTACTGAAGGCTCGTAGTCTTCCTCCCAGGCTTTGTCCTTTGGTCGTTCTTCAGCTTCTCCCCTCCCCTTATTTAGTAGTTGCTGGGCCAGATGTCAGAAAGCTGTGTCTCGTGCAATAGTCCGCACAGGCACTGCATAGCAAACACACCAAGTAACATTGACTTCAGTTACTCGCAACAGTTACTCACCTGATAAAGAACTGCATGCAATAAAGGCATCAATACTACATTAGTTTATTCTAACAGATCCTACTAGCTGTTACCTCAAAAAGATGTGCGTACCCCTCGCTACTTGGAAACGCATCAGTCCATAAACTCTCATCCACCTGAAGAAGCCTGCAACTGACCGAAGGAAAAACAAACACCCCAAAGAGCAGCCCAAGCAGAATAACCTCTCTGAGGGGATGCCTGGGACTCACATACCATTTGGCCTCGCCTAGCACCCAAACCCAATCACCTGGGAAAGGGTAGGGGCAAAGCACAAGGAAGTAGAAAGAGAGCAGCAGCAGCTGTGTTTTTTTTTTGTTTTGTTTTTTTGTGTGTGTGATTTTTCTTTTCATTTTTTAATTAGTTTTAGCTCAAAAGCATACATAGTGCAGACAAGAGAAGTAAGGTGTTTCTAGAAGCAAAAATCCCCATGCTTTTGCTGCAGCTTTCAATATTAAAAGACATTATGACCAAACAAGTAATTGGAACTCTTCCAACTGGAATTAGCTCAAACTTTTATTTACGTATAAAGAAAAAAATAGGAGTAGAACATCTGCTCCATCTTTTCCTTTCTCACCTTGCCATAGGCAGCTCTGGCTGTGACGTCCCAGATTGCATACAGCTTTTCAGCTTTAAAAAATGAAAACCTTTACCATAACCATTATCCTAACCATTAGCTTACCCTTATTCTTACCCTAAACCTAACCCTAATCCTTACCCTTACCCTAATCCTTACCCTACCCTTATACTTACCATTACTCTATCCTTTACCCTAACTCTTACCCTTACCCTAAACCTTACCCCAACCCTTACCCTAAACCTAACCCTTTCCCTAAACCTTCTCCTCACCCTAAGCCTTACCCTTAGCCTTACCCTAAAACTTACCTTTGCCCTAACCCTTACCCTAATCTGAACCCAAACCCTAACCCTAATACCCTCACCCTAACCTTTACCCTAAGCCTAACCACAGTCCCAACCCCTAACCCCTAACCCTTACCCTAACCCTCTAAACCTACCCCTAACCTATCCCTAACCATAACCCTCTAAGCCTAACCCTAAACCACTAACCCTAACAATAACCCCCAACCCCAACCCTCACCCGAAACCCTAACTCTAGCCCCAGCCCTAGCCCCTAACCCTAACCCTAGTTCCCGAGAACTACATCTCCCGGTATGCTCTGGGCATTCAACATGGCCTCCCGGAAGTCCCGAATCCGAAAACTACATTTCCCGGCATACTCTGGGTACGCAACATGGCCTCCCGGAAGTCTGGAGTACAAGAACTACATCTCCCGGCATGCTCTGGGCACACAACATGGTCTCCCAGTGCCGGAAAACTACACCTACCAGCATTCCCCGCACAGCCAGCATGGCCAATCACAGGCCGAGTGCTCGAGAACTGCATTTACCAGCACTCACTGGAACCCTCACCGCCCTTACAAAAAAAGCCTCAAGCCCTAACATCCAAAAAACCTCGAAACCCCTACAGACCTAACCCAAACTATTTACCACAGATGTAGCAGTTGTTGTGTTGTAGGTCTGTCTCACTGTTCCTCTAAGCATCCCCTCTTTGTCTTTTAGAGGTGTTGTAACTGTTTGAAGAGGGTAGATTGAAGCATCTGCCTCGGGGGCTGGTAAGCGGCAGAGGTAAGGGAGCAGATGAGAGTAACTTACCTAGTTGTGCTGTGTCTTTGGATGCTGCATCGGCCTAAACTAACCCTAACCCTAACCCTAACCCTAACCCTGCCAGAACCCTAACCCTAACCCTAACATAACACTAACCCTAACACTAAACCTAACCCTATCCCTAACACTAAACCTAACTCTAACTTTAACCCTAACCTAACCCTAAAATATAACCCTAACCCTAAACCTATCCCTAACCCTAACCAGAATACGAACCCTACCACTAACCCTAACCCTAACCTACCCCTAACCCTAACCCTAACCTAACCCTAACCCTGAACATAACCCAACCCTAACCCTAACCGTAACCCTAACTTTAACCCTAACCCCTAACCCTAACCCTAACCTAACCCTAACCCTAACCCTAACCCTAACCCTAACCTAACCCGAACCCTGAATATAACCCAACCCTAACCCTAACCGTAACCCTAACTTTAACCCTAACCTAACCCTAACCCTAACCCTAACCCTAACGCTAATAACCCTAACCCCTAACCCTAACCCTAACCCTAACCCCTAACCCTAATCCTAACCCTAACCCTAATGGTGGATCTAACCCTAGCCCTAACCCTAACCCTAACCCTAACCCTAACCCTAACCCTAACCCTAGCCTAAACCCTCTAACCCTAACCCTAACCCTAACCCTAACCCTAAAGCTAACCCTAACCCTAACCTAACCCTAACCCTGCCAGAACCCTAACCCTAACCCTAACATAACACTAACCCTAACACTAAACCTAAACCTATCCCTAACCCTAACCAGAATACGAACCCTAACCCTAACCCGACCCCTAACCCTAACCCTAACCCTAACCCTAACCCTAACCCTGAACATAACCCAACCCTAACCCTAACCGTAACCCTAACTTTAACCCTAACCTAACCCTAACCCTAACCCTAACCCTAACGCTAATAACACTAACCCCTAACCCTAAAGCTAACCCTAACCCCTAACCCTAACCATAACCCTAACCCTAATGGTGGATCTAACCCTAGCCCTAACCCTAACCCTAACCCTAACGCTAACCCTAACCCTAGCCTAAACCCTCTAACCCTAACCCTAATCCTAATCCAAACCCTAACCCTAACCTAACCCTAACCCTGCCAGAACCCTAACCCTAACCCTAACATAACACTAACCCTAACACTAAACCTAAACCTATCCCTAACCCTAACCAGAATACGAACCCTAACCCTAACCCGACACCTAACCCTAACCCTAACCCTAACCCTAACCCTAACCCTAACCCTGAACATAACCCAACCCTAACCCTAACCGTAACCCTAACTTTAACCCTAACCTAACCCTAACCCTAACCCTAACGCTAATAACCCTAACCCCTAACCCTAACCCTAACCCTAACCCCTAACCCTAACCCTAACCCTAACCCTAATGGTGGATCTAACCCTAGCCCTAACCCTAACCCTAACCCTAACGCTAACCCTAACCCTAGCCTAAACCCTCTAACCCTAACCCT
>NC_140300.1:78079747-78084747 GCF_964211825.1 Aythya ferina
CCTGCCTCTAGAGTTCAGGGCCTGTGATTAGGCTTTTGGGGTCTGTGTCTGGGGGCCGGTATCTGGGGGCAAGGGGGGAGCTGCTTGTAGACCCTAGGGGCCAGCATTGAGGGGGTTGGGAGCTGACTCTACACCTTTGGGGCCTGCTTCTGGGGGCGGGAGGGGGTTGAGACCTGCATCTGGGGGAGGGGTGGGAGCTCTTTGTATTCCTTTGGAGCCTGTGTCGGGGGGGTGGGGGAGGGACGGGAGGGTTGGTTGGGAGGTGCTTGTACACTGTTGGAGCCTGGGTTGAGGGAGGAGGTTTGGAGCTGCTTCTACACCTTTGGGCCTGGCATCGGGGGTAGGGGGTTGGGTGCTGGTTGTAGGGGCCTGTGTTTGGGGGGGGGGCTTGGGACCTGCGTCTGGGGGAGGGGTGGGAGCTGCTTGTACACCTTTGGGGCCTGCATGTGTGGGGGGTCAGGGCCTGTGTCTAGCGGTCTGGGAACTGCTTGTACAATGTAGGAATCTGTTTCTGCAGGGTGGCTGGGAGCTGTTTGTACAACTTCGGGGCCAGCATTTGGGGGTGGCTGGGAGCTGCCTGTACACTGTAGGGGCCTGTGTTTAGGGGGGCTTGGAGGCCTCCCTCGGGGGGGGGGGAAGGTTGGGAGCTGCTTGTATAGGGCCTGCCTGGCAGGGGTTGGGAGCTGCTTGTAGAATTTGGGTCGCTGTGTCTGGGGGGGCGGTTGGGGCCTGTGTCTCAGGGGTGTTGGGAACTGGTTGTACACCTTTGGGTCCTGTCTCAGGGGGGGAGCTACTTGTACACTTTTGGGGTCTGTATTTGAGGGGGGTTGGGAGCTGCTTGTGCACTTTTGGACCTATGTTTAGGGGGGTTGGGAGGCTGCTCATGCATTCTAGGTTCCTCCCTTTTGAGAAGGGTTGGGGTCTGCATCTGTGGGTGGTTGGGAGCTGCTTGTACACTATAGGGGCCATGGTCTTGGAGGGGGGTCTGGGCTGTTTATACACCTTTGTGGCCTGTGTTTGGGGGGGGGGGGTGGGCCTGTGCCTGGGGGAGTTGGGAGGTGCTTGTTCACTCTAGGAGCCTCCATTTGGGGGTCTTTGGGGCCTCCCTTTGAGGGGGAGGGAGTTGGGAGTTGGTTGTACACCTCCGCATCCCATGTCTTGGGGGGGGTGGGGGGAGTGGGACCGGTCTCTGAAGGGGCGGGTTGTGAGCTGCTTGTACACCTGTGTCGGGGGGAGGGTAGGGGGGGTGGCGGGGGTCGGGCCCGGGTCTTGGGCCAGTGTCTGGGTGGAGTCCAGTTCTTGGGAGGGGGTGGTGGGGTAGGAGCTGCTTGTGGGCAGTTGGGGTCTGCATCTGGGTGTGGTTGGTGCCTGCTTCTGTTGGCAGTTTGGGGCCTGCTTGTAGACTTGTGCAGCCTGGGTTTGGGGGCTTTTCTGTAACGTTTGGGGTCTGCATTTTTGCTTTGGGATGCATCTTGAGCTTTTGAGGCCTAGCAGTAGCATTTGGGGCCTGCATCTGGGGCTTTTCTGTAGCATTTTGGTTGCGTATTTGTGATTTGGGGCCTGTATCCAGGGTTTTGCCTTTTTTGTAGTTTCCATCTTTGTGTGTGTGTGTTTCGTTGTTGGTTGTCTGGGGTTAGGGGCAGGTTGGGGTTTGGATTAAGGTCAGTGTCATTAGCGTTAGGGGGTTGATAATAAGGGTTAGGGTTGTGGTTAGAGTTGTTAGGTTTAAGGGGAATAAGGACTTCAGGGTAAGGGGATCAAGGTTGTGGGAATAAAAATGTTGTTTTTGCGCAGTTACATCCTGTAGAGGGAAGGAAGGTGGTATTGAGATATGCTTGCAGTGATAAGACAGCTTAACAGTGTGAAATGAGTTCATCTGATTCGTGTCAATATGGAACAATGCTAGGGCCGCATGATATGATGAAAAGTCTGAGAAAACCAGAGTGGTTAATGTATATAGTTCTTGTATCTTGCAAAGGAATGGTCCAGCAATTCGGGTCAATAGGGGATAAGAGAACAAAGGGGTTTCAGAATAACTGCTAACTATTACAACTGTTGCATGGGACACTATGCAAGTGTCTGCCATCCAGCCAAGATGGACAAAGGAGAAGGACAAGAGAAAAGCCTGGGAGGAAGACTACGAGCCTTCAGTACGAGCGGCCCCCAGAGGGACCACCGGAGACTGATAACGCCTGCACCAGTGGGAGGGTTTGGATTCTGGGAACTAATTAGAATAACCCTGCCTTTTGTAGAAGTAGTAATGAATATGTATTAGCCTAGCAGCATAAAAACCAGCCGCCTGATGTAACTTGTGTGCGTCTTGGTGGAGCAGAGACTCCTGGCGCACCCAGCGCTGCTTGCTTACCTCTATTCAATTAATAAATTGTAAATTTCAATTGCAATCCTATTTGGGACCCAGTCATTTATTACAAGCGGGCGCTCGTCCGGGAGGGCTTTGGTTCCTGATTTCTGGTTTGATCTAGGAGAGGCACCCCCACCATTTGGTGGCTGCTGTTTGAGTCAGGTCGGAACTAATGGCATCTTGAACCTGAATAAAGGTAAGCAAAGTTTCTGATTCTTTTTTTCAGCTCCCTTGCCAGCTGCAGCACTATATTTTGCCCGTAACTGTGTGTGTGAAGATCCGAACGAAGATGACGGAGTCGTAAGCATTTAAAGCGTATACCGTTCGGTTGGGTGGGGTTCGGTTGCCTGTGTGTGTAAGAGTGTGACTGAGATGGAACTTAGTTCCGAAGCGATTGTGGAAGTCTTCTAACCGCGGTTCCAATCTCCCGCGAGGGACTTGGCCGGTGAAGGACCGAAGGGATTCCTATAGGATTTGTGGGTGTGTGATAGGTCCTCGACCCCCTGCAAGACACTCTTACTAAGGTAACCAAGGGCTGTGGGAATTGCCAGAGTAAAATTCCTAGATGGGTCAGACAAAATCGAAGACCAGAGACCGGAAGAAAGGGAGCAAATTACCAGTCATACCACCAGAAAGTCCATTAGGAATAACGATTCGAAATTGGAATGATAGGGACCCCAGAAAAGGAAAAAGTAAATTAAAAATGGTCCAGTATTGTGTGACAGAATGGCCAAAGGAGCCTTTAAGACTACATGTCTTTTGGCCTGTTTTTGGATCCTTCAAAGACTGGATTTGCCAGGCCTTAAATATCCATGTTAATTCAAAGGAACCTTTTAGCCAGGAAGAAAGTGATTATGCAGGATTATGGATCAGGAGGACTTCACGTCCTTTTCTAGCCTCAATATTTACACTAAAAGCAGGTAAGAAATTTGAAGAACAAGAAGAACATGAAAAAGAAAAAGAAGATAAACGTGAGCCGTTGGATAAGCTACCACCTCCATATCCTAACAATCCACTCCCGGCGGCTCCCCCTCCGGTGGCTGTGGTATCGCCACCAGTACCACCGTTGCCCCAGCTTCCACCACCAACAGCACCAGAATTAGACCGACCTCCGGCCGCATGCAGGAGAAGTAGGACGGACGTATCTGAGAGGGCTTCTCTATATCCCTTAAGGGAGGTAACTGGTGTATAACTGGTGCGCGTCTTGGTGGAGCAGAGACTCCCAGCGTACCCAGCACTGTTTGCTTACCTCTATTCATTCAGTGAATTGTAAACTTTGATTGTAATCCTATTTGGGACTTTTATTTATTATAACAGACAACCTTGTAAAACGCAGACAACCAGAATCCTTACAGCAATTAGGTAGAAATCACGGCGTAAGAAACATTACCACCTCAAAGAGTAAAAACCTCAAAAGAAATGTGACTTGTAACAGGCCAGCAGCTGTGTATTTTCTGTGAAGCACCAGCTAGATTATGAACCTTGAATAGCACAGTTAAAGGGGAAACAGGGGAGGGTCCCGGTCCTCGGCAGAAAAAAAAAGTGTATAAACTGTGTATGGAATTAGTAGGCACCCTCCTGCTTGTGGGACACCCGCCATTGTAATCTCGAATAATAATGCTACTGTACTGAGATCCTCGACTCAGCCTATGCTATTTGCTACAGATTGATTCAGGGTTTTAAGGTTTCAGGGATTGGGCACTAGGGTTGGGTTTCAGGGTAAGGGGTTTCAGGGTTTATGTTTAGGATTTTAAGGTTTTTAGGGTTGGAGTTTTAACGGTTAGGGTTTTAAGGATTTGGGGGTTAGGGTTTTAAGGGTTTCAGGGTTAGCGTGTTAGGGTATTAGAGTTTTTTGGGTTGTAGTGTTGATATGTTTTTTAGGGTTAGAGTCTTAAGGTTTTATTTTTGGTCAGTTATTTACGGTTAGGGTTTTAAGATCTTTTTTTTTTTTTTTTTTTTCAGGTTAGGTTCTCCAGGTCCAGGGTTTTGAGTATCCTAATTTTGGGGGTTTGGATTTTGAGCATCTTAATTTTGGGGGTTAGGCTTTTGTGTGCCCTAATTTTTTGGGATAGGCTTTCAAGCATCCTAAGTAGTTGGGTTAGGGTTTTGAGCATCTTAATGTTTCCAGGATAGGGTTTGGAGCATCCTAAATTTTCGGGAAAGGGTTTTGAGCATCTTTATGTTTCCAGGATAGGGTTTTGAGCGTCCTAAGTTTTCGGGAAAGGGTTTGGAGAGTCCTAAGTTTTTGGAATAGGGTTTGGAGAGTCCTAAGTTTTCTGGATAGAGTTTGGAGCATCCTAATGTTTTCGGGATAGGGTTTTGAGCGTCCAAAGTGTTATAAGTTGCCCCCTTAATTAATTTTCATAGAGCATTGTATTAATCATAGAAAGGAATTTATTGAGTGAGCAAACATCAAGCAAAACAGCACTGGGCGGCCGGGGAGTCTCAGCTCTGCCAACGGCACGCACCTCACCCCCGCCAGAGTCCCTTTTTATTTATATTTTGCTAATTCCGGGATTACGCAGCACATCCTGGTATATTCTGCGACTGCGCGCACTGTTGCTAGGGGGTCGTCTCTGTCCCTCTGGTGGTCGTGAAGATGAAGGCCGTAGTCTTCCTCGGCGTTGTGGTTCAACTT